>NW_015387599.1:294153-311737 GCF_001527695.2 Protobothrops mucrosquamatus
GGCCTTTATATATACAATCCCCTCACTGCAAGGGTGAAGTTGAAAAAGGAGGTATTTTGCTCATCGCTAATCTTTCTTTGGCCATTTTGGATTCCACTGAAAAATACTAACTGCCTCTTGTTAGGTTTTAAGGAGATGATGTTCCACATAAATAATTCTATCATGAATTTGTGAATAAGTGTATATAGGACTCATGTTGGTTCCCTTGCCCAATCCCAAAAGTTACATTTGTCTTTCTATAAGTAATTTATTTTATTTTCTACTAGGCGTTTGCTATTGGTCTAACTACAGTTTCCTCTGTTACCAACAGGGAATTTAATAGGAATTGTCCTTGCCTCAGACAACGATGAGAAAGGGTCTCTTAATTCTCGCCTGCAGTTCACCCTTGTGGACCAGAACCCCAAAATCCCACGAGACAATCTCTTCCGCATCGAATTGAGAACTGGGTCAGTCCACCTGTTCAGATTGGGATTAAACAGACAAGTGGCCACAACTTACATGTTGAAGGTGAATGTGACAGATTCAGGTCAGTGCACCACACATTACACGTATTCCCCAAATGTTAGAGCGACATGAATCATGAGATAGCCCACAGTCTCTCATCTATACTTCTTTCATTTCTTCCATTTCTTCCTTTTGATTCCTTCTAGCCCTTGTTCCTTTCATCAATAGCTATACATGTAAAAGTAAAATTATAAATCTTTTATGTGCTCCTTTTAAAAAGAAGGTGTCCCTAAGGTGTGGTCCAAAAGGGCAATATGTTAGTTACATGGCAATGTGACTGAAGCTCTACCTGCAACTCCAGGCCCTCAAACTCCTTATTGTAGCCCTGGAATACCTTTTGACCATGTTGGTGGATTTCATGGCAAGATTGCTGAAAATTGCAGTTTCCCTCCACATTGGAGTGAGAAATATAAATATTCAGACGTAAGTTCTGAAATAAAGGAATAACATTAAAATCCTGAATTATTCCCCTTGAAGTCGTCGTCGTTGTCGTCGTCGTCGTAGTAGTAGTAGTAGTACAGGTAGCCTGTGACTTATGATCAGTTGCTTAGTGACCGTTCAAATTACAATGAAGCCCAAAACCTAGATGACCTTGATTCAAAGTTCCAAAGGCTGTCCCTCCCTTCCCCCACAGTCACATAATCACATTTTGGGCCCTTGGCCACCAGCAGGGTCCTGCATCCCCATGATGGCAATTTATATTTTTTGGCAAAACCCAGCAATTACTTCTAGTTTGGGGCAAAAAAATGCCCATTGCAGAGGAATTGTTTTGCTTAACAATCACAGCATTCACTTTACAGCCACCACCAAAAAGTCATAAAGTTGTGTTGGTCATGTGATGACCTGCTTAATGACTGGCATGACTTATGACTAAATTACAGACTCAGTATTGGCTATAAATTGAGGACTGCCTGTATTGTTATTTGTTTAGATGTATTTCCTGTTTTTCCTCCAAGAGGTCAAGGCAATGTACATTATCACTTGCTTCTCAGATTCCCCACATACATCCCATAATGACAACGTTTGGCCAGGTGGCTTAAGAGGAAGTGACTAACCCAAAGTTCATTCTTGAGTTGTCAGAGCTGGGGTGAATTTGAACCTGACTCCTCCTGATTCTATACCTATGAAGGGCTATTAATTGCTGTGGGATGTTTTAGCTACATTTGATGCGTCTAAAAAGTTTGAGAATCTGTTCTGTGCAGATCAGCTCACATTTGATTTTGTTATATCCTTTTCCTTGTAGTTTTCTCAACTATATGTAATGTGCAAATTCAAGTCATTGACATCAATGATAAGATCCCAATATTTGAAAAACCAGATGTGAGTATCTTGTTGACTGTTTTTGCTTTCACAAGACATTGGAAAAAATCTCAAACTTTTGATTTGATGGTATCCTCTTCCAAGACATTTGCTTGGCATGTAGATGTTGCTGTTGTTGCATATCTGTGGCTAATTAGGTAAGACTTTCCCAAGTTGATTCCCACCAGATATTTTAGGACTACAATTCCCAGAAATTCCAGCAACAGACATGGGAATTTTAAAAGTTGTAATCTTGAACCTTAAGTGTTAATCTTTAACACCTCTGGAGAAAATCAGATTGGCTGGCTGAGGAATTCTGGGAGTTGAAGTCCACAAGTCTTAAAGTTTCCAAGTTTGAAGACGCCTGCCCTACAGCCTGAAAGGTTGGGGAATGCTGCCTTATAATTGTCGTTTGACTGGGTGAGCATTCAACCTATAGACCTGTAGGTGGCAGTAAAGAGTTGTTTATGCTTCTTGGCTGTCAACTGGTGATTGGTTGGATTTGTGCAGCCCAGTTATGGTTGTGCATAACTGTTGGTGAACAGCTGGAGTTTGAGAAAGGGGCTTTGCTGTGGATGTCAGTGTGGGAAGTGTGATTATGAGAGGAAAAGGAGGAGCCAATTGGATAAGAAAGGGAGTTTCCGACCACATTACAAAAGCAGAAGAGCCAGTCCTTTTATTATGCTTCAATTATCTTTGTTAGGCTGGAGAAAGATAGTCTAGTAGAAGGCTTTGCACAATTAAAAAAATAAAATAAAGGTAGGAGCCACAAATCCAGTCTCCCTAGCGTCTAAACGAGAACCATAGAAGAGATCCTGAACCCTGGGATTAAATGAAAGAGGTTCCCACAGCAGATCTGCTGGATCAACTGGACCCAAGCAGTAAACTCTAACCTTATGTCACCTAAAGTCTTCTTTTCCATGTGTCATGAGATGTCTGGATGAAAGATCTTGAGCATGAATGAAAGGGAAAACACCACTTCCAGAAAGGAGAACTTAAAACAGTCAGGCTGAGGAGATGTCCTCTAAAAATGGTTAGTGTAGCATCTTCACACCAGGGCAAACAGGGTGTCTGAAGATGGCCTTAGAATACTGTGCAACAGCAAGTGATGATTTCAAATTATTACACCATGAAGCTCTCTTTAAAATAGCCAGTTCTTATTAGAAGGGTTATTTCTTCTTTTCTGTTCCTTTGTTTTGTATTTATTGTGTTTTGTTTTTCACTATAGTATGGCACTGTGATTATTGCAGAAGATCAGGCAAAAGGATCTCTTATATTTAAAATTCAAGCCACAGATGCTGATGATCCATCCACTGGAAGCTCTCAGATTATTTACACCATCACAAAGGGTGACCCAAATAATACGTTTACAATACTGACTGATCCAGATACAAATATAGGAGCTATTATAATTAACAAGGTGAATAATTGCCATTTCATTTATTATTATATTACATAGATTTAATTAACATTTCCTCAAGGCAAGGCAATTGAATGACTAATGTTACATTAATTTAGAGAATAGCAATAGGATGTCTATACTGTATGATGCCTACAAAACCTCCGAATTTAAGAAAATGGGAGAAAAATATATTTATATGGTTGAAGTTTTGCAAATCTTATGAGATTCTATTTTCCTTTGAGATCTTGTGAATTTCAAGGTCAAAATGTTAAATGACATAAGGAACGGTTGCTGGAATTGGGTATGTCTAGTTTAATGAAGAGAAGGACGAGGGGGGACATGATAGCAGTCTTCCAGTATCTCAGGGGCTGCCACAAAGAAGAGGGAGTCAAGCTATTCTCCAAGGTGCCTGAAGGCAGGACAAGAAGCAACGGATGGAAACTAATCAAGGAGAGAAGCAACCTAGAACTAAGGAGAAACTTCCTGACAGTTAGAACAATTAACCAGCGGAACAACCTGCCTCCAGAAGCGGTGAATGCACCAACACCGCAAATTTTTAAGAAGAGACTGGACAGCCATTTGTCCGAAATTTGTCCTGAGCAGGGGGTTGGACTAGATGACCTCCAAGATCCCTTCCAACTTTATTATTATTATTATTATTATTATTATTATTATTATTATTATTATTATTATTATTATTATTATTATTATTATTATTTTCACACTTACCAAACCGGAAGTTGTAGATTTTTGGAGAATAGTTAAAAACAGTACACTTAGAGGTCTACCCAACAAATCTGTTTCTTCTCCCTAATTCCTCCAGCTATTTTGAAGATAGTCATATGATAAACACAACATCTTTACTTATGGTAAAGATAAAACACACCCATATTATCTTATTGTCTTGGAACACCGAGAGAACATGGAGATGCCACATGGTCCCTTGAGGAGACTAAAGATAAAACTCAAAAATTCAGTCAATCAAAGCTTCATCCCCTATAGTACAGACCTGAGAAAATGACTCTTTCACACCAAACTAGATAGGAAAGACAGTTATGAAGACTCTGTACCCACAACTGTGGTGTTGTGATGGAAAATTATGAAAAAGGCAGTGTTTGCAAAAAAAAAAAAAAAAAAAGAGGAGGAAAGGAAAAGAAGAACTGTACATCTCAATATCAGTCACTTCCCACAAATATGCAGATAGCTGAAAAAATGACAAATCTAATCCTAGGTTGCAGAAAATGTAAATAGTCTTTCTGAAAACTTGACCTCTCTTCTGGCAATGTCTAATCCAACAGAGAATGATTGTCAGTAAAAGCAAACAACAAGCAAATAAATAGATGCTTGGTACTTTAGCATTTTGACCTTGAAACTCTTTGAGATGTGTTTGATCTGTTTTGTTCTAAATAGGCAATGGTCATTCTGTGTACCTAATATAATGGCCTGGCTGCAGATGATGGAAAGTTGTAGTGTTACATATCTAGAGGATAGGAGGTTCGGGAACTCTGCTATACATCTGTTTCGAGAAGATAATATTTTCTTCTAGCTTACGTTCCTGGTGGGCTGTTCTACCTGTTTTAATTTGTCCTTTGCTTTTGTAGGGTCTTGATTTTGAGACAAAATCAGTGTATAGCCTTACAATCAATGCTACCAATCCTGAACCTCTCGTGACTGGAATAAACTATAATTCAAGTTCATCTACTTTCTTACGGGTCCATGTTACTGATGTGGATGAACCACCAGTTTTCCACTATTCCAACTACCAAGTTATACTAGATGAAAATGCGAAAATTGGTACCAATGTGACAACTGTAAAAGCTTTTGATCCTGAAGGATCCCCAGTAAGGTAAAGGCAAAAATCATTTTTGGGGGGTAAAAAATAGACTTGTAGTAATTGCATTGCTGAATCCCATCCAGAAGATTCTCTTGCTTTCCTGCCTTAAAAGAACTTGCTAAAATGTCATATTTGCATTTTTTTTTTTTGCATAGCTTGTTTTTTCATAGCTTGTTTAACTTGGCTGCATGCATTTTTTGGATGAGCATAAAATACTGAATCACCAAAACATGAAGCAGGCTGGGCTTGTAATCTAGGACATTTATTCAGAAAAACACCACTGAGAATTAAAAAGAGCCAACCTTAGCAGGTGCAAAAGTAACCCCTCTTTTACTTAAGTATATTATAAAGATGTCAATTTGTGTAGGTAGAAAGGGTGCAGTCCAGATTAGAGACCCAGCATATGGTTACCTGTATAAACATGTATGTATGTATGTATGTATATATGTATGTATGTACATAGTAGAACAATTCTTCTAACTCTTCTAATTTCCTGTTGAAAACTGTTGTCCCCTGAAGCTTCTCTTTGCAACAAAGAATTGATGTGATTTTGAGTGTTATCAGTGTTATCACAGTCAAGATCATATAACAGTCAATAACATAGCCATATTCATTCACTCCTCTTGGTGCAGGAGTCTGATTGCACAGTTGTGGTTTTTAACCTTGATTTTTTTCAGTACCCCCATATTCTATCCTGCTTCCATTGAAAACTTGTAACAAAGGGTGGGAAATTGATTCTCTGTGATAAGAAAGTTGAACAAATATGTTGCTTGATTGAGAGACAATTTGGTATACAATAGTGATCACAGTTATGAATAAAGCATCAGCCTAGAAACTGGGAGATCATGAATTCTAGTCCCACTTTAGGCACAAAGCCAACTGGGTGATCTTAGTCAATCACTCTCTCTTAGCCAGTGCTTTTTTTTGTTAAAAAAAAAAAAAAGGTGCCGGAACTCACACATGTCATACAACCCGCCTTGCCTACCCTACAAGGTTCTATCCAAAAAAGGTGCCGGAACTCCGTTCTGGGCGTTCTATGACAAAAAAAGCCCTGCTCTTAGCCTTAGGAAGCAGGTAATGGCAACCAGCCCTGGACTCATGCCAAGAAAACTGCAGCAATTTGTCTAGGCAGTTGCCAGGACTCAGCATTGACTTGAAGACAAAAAGGAAAGGAGAGGAGAGGAGCTAGCTTAAATAGATAGCCCATTTGCAAGATAAAAATGGCTCATCTGTTGTTATTAGCAATGAACAGGGCTAGGATTCTAAAAGTGATGGAAGGAAAATGTACATATTGATACATGTTACTATTGTAAACAATGTTTTCTACTGTTGAAAACAATGCTTTTTGGCTAAGCTTGTTTCTTATGTCTTACTTTCCTGGCTGCAAGGTACTTTCTGAGGAAAACTGACCCAAAATGGCTGGAGATTGATTCTGTCAATGGCCATATATATACAGTTGCCCGATTGGATTATGAACTTTTCCATGCCTACATAGTAGAAATTGTTGCAACTGATGAAAGTAAGAAAGCAAAACTTTATCCTCCAAGGATACCTTGGCTGTTTGAAAGGGCCTTGGCTAAAGTGCTTCCTAACAGGTTCTACATTTGACTCTCCATACTTGGTGACAGTGGCTGGGAGTAGCAAGATTCATATCAATGTTACATTATGTATTTTAGGATTACATATATACTTAACATGGCAGCTTGCACTGCTGAAAAGTCAAGAGATGATAGGTGGTAGCACCAGTCTTGGTCTTGCCTTGATAGGTATTTTAGCAACTCATAAACCTGAAATGGGGCAAACTCAGACCTTTAATAAGGCACGTTGGCAATAATGGGGTGGTAGATGAAATCAGCTCTCCTCTTCCCCATTAAGCACTAGAAATTGGTTATTCATTATTTCCAGTGTCAGAATGATAGAGTGAAATGTTTTTTCTGTAAAGATCATAGCAACAACTTCTAAATTTTGAAATCTGCCCCTTAGATCTGTTCCTTTTTGTAATGTCTATAAGCATTACCCATCAGCTATACCAGTGATGGCAAACCTTTTAGAGACCGAGTGCCCAAACTGCAACCCAAAACCCACTTATGCATCGTCGGGTGCCGGGTGGGTGTGGCCCATTGGGTGAGCATGGCCCATTGGCTGGGCATGGCCCATTGGCTGGGCGTGGCTGCGGAGGTAATGGCAGACTGGGTGGGACTAAAAAGTTCAATCAATCAATTCCAACTTTGCAAGATCTTTTTTTTCCCACGAGAAGATGAAATTGATTGATTGATTGAACCTTTTTTTTTTTGCACATGGCGGCGGAGGCCTAAAGCGAAAAGGTTTTATAAAACCCAGCTGAAGGCCTAGGACTGGGGCGATGGCGTGTGTGCCCACAGAGAGGGCTCTGAGTGCCGCCTCTGGCACCCGTGCCATAGGTTCGCCACCACTGAGCTATACATTACTCTTTTTTTAAAAAAATATCCTCTTACTCTTTTCAAATGTACAGGCAGACCATATAAAAGCAGTGTTGCACAGCTGATATTGCATCTCAAAGATATCAATGATAATGCTCCATATTTAGTAAATGAGTCTGTGTTCTTGTGCCACCCACTCCAAAAAGACCAGAGTGCAAAATTTGAAGTTGCTGATCCAGATTCAGTATCTCAAAACTTAAAATACTTCCTCACTGGTGGATATGACAACTGGTACATTTCTAAAATAGATGGTGAGTATGTTTGTGATAAGCTGGAGACAATCTTCAATTAGGATTTCTTATCCATCTCCTCTGGCTTAGGATACATTTGAATTACTTTTTACTTTCTTCTAGTTGAGCTATACAAATGAACACATTTATTTCTTATGGTTATTAGATATGTGAGTGTCTTACTGTCTTAGGATAGCCCTCTTATGGAATCTGGTTAAGAATTTATGCTACAAAAATTGAGATTACTGCCAAAGTCAAATAATCTTTTGCCCACTTAAACTGGGCCCATTTTCTGAACTTTTAACTTGCCCAGTCCAAAAGGTTCACCACCACTGTTCTATACCCAATCTGCCTGCTTCCTAAGATTTGTCTCAACCTGGCAATGCATGTTTAATTGAGACAAGAGAAAACATAAGTTCTTTTCATTGGCACTACTAAACTCTGGAACTACCTTTGAAAGCCTGGTTAACATCCTCTCTATTAGTATTAGTACTAATAGAGTACTATTAGCGTATAGCCTTCCTAGTTTTTTAGGAACGTAGATGTAGTCTCTCATAGGCAACATCAATTTTAGAAGCTGCTATGTCCTGCTTCCACCAGGTTGATACTGTTTATTAAATATTATTAAATATGTTTGTCATTGTTTTTGTAAATGTTTTGATATTGTATTTCTTTTTCTACCTTTTCTTTTAAACACTTAACATTTGTACTAAATTTAAACATAGCAAACTTATCTGGGTGAAAAGTATGTACTGGAAGATTAGTAGACTTCCAAAATAACAAGACAAATGATTGTACATAACTAAATGAATGCGGAATTCAGCCATATTGAAATCAGTGAAGATTTGATATTTATTTGGATGTGGCCAGAGAGTGAAGACCTTATAATGCTTTAATTATTTAAATTTAATTATTTAATTATTGTTATCATTACAGTAATCACAATATCATCATTCCATTTGTTTTGTCAGGCAATCAAGGTTACATTTCCCCAAAGAATTTGAATCTGGAAAAAAAGGTCTATCATGTACCACTGCAAATTAATGACGGGGGAAATCCATTACTTGTAGCTGATGTCGATCTGAAAGGTAAATAGTGAAAATATCCCTCATTGTGCTTTCAAAATTTTATTTTTATTATGGCACATGCTAGAGTTTGTCTTATGACGGATCGGTGTTTTTTTATTATAGTGAATGTGTGCAAGTGTACCAATGACAGATGTTATATTGAAATCGACAATCCAAATCCATTTCCAACAGTAGGAGCAACAATTGGCATACTGGTTGCTGTTCTGCTTGTTATTGGTAAGTGTTCTTCTTAAATCATATAGTTACTAGTAGGTCTGATGACTAGAAGCTACACTAGAACTTCCACCCATTTTTTTTGTTTCATGGAGTGGCCCTGATAATTGTTGGAGGATTAAGGAAGCAATAAAATGGCAAAAATTGACATGGAATTCTTGGTGCTCCGTTTGAGCGCTGATGATGTTGCCTAGTTGGTAATGAAACATTTACAAGCAAACAAGCAGACTAAGAGAGCACAAGAACTCTACATTTCAGCCCTGAGATTCACATGTTCTTTCTATTGGAAAAACTGATATTACTGCAATACAATATTTGCAAAAGAATACAGCATTTTCTGGGCAATATATACAGTAATTCTAGACAGGCAATAAAAGAGATTGGACAGAACCTCAGGATCCAAAAAGATCTTGACAGGCTTGAACAATGGGTGCTATCCAACAACATGAAGTTTAATGTGGAGAAAAGCAAGATTTTACACCTAGGCAGGAAAAACCAAAGGCACAAGTACAGAGTAGGCGAAACCTGGCTCAAAAACAGTAACTGGGAGAGGGATCTTGGAGTCCTAGTGGACAGTCATTGAAACATGAGTCAGCAGTGTGTGGTAGCAGCCAAAAATTCTTCAAAATCAGTGAAGTATTAGTACTGCTTTGTAAAGCCTTAGTAAGGCCACACTTGGAATACTCTATCCAGTTTTGGTCACCACATTACAAAGAAATATGTTGAGACTTTGGAAAAATTGCAAAGAAGAGCAACTAAGATGATTAAAGGCTTGGAGACAAAAACATGAAGAATGGTTGCAGGGATTGGGTATGGCCAGTCTAGAGAAAAGAAGGGCTAGGGGGGACATGACAGCAGTATTCCAGTATTTGAGCAGCTGCCACAAAGAAGAGGGGGTCAATTTATTTTCCAAAGCACCTGTATGCAAGACAAGAAACAATGGATGGAAACTAATCATGGTGAGAAGCAATCTGGAATTAAGGAGAAACTTCCCAACAGTGAGGACAATTAACAACCAGTGGAACAGCTTACTGTCAAGCCCCGTGGGCTCGACATTCTCAGGAGGGGGGGGCAAGCAGCTGGCAGCAGAAGCAAGCAGCCGGCCGCCGGAAACGTCGCACAAGAGGAACAGCTGTCCCGGCCCGTACGGCAGCCTACTGGGCGGTGTGAGAGGCTCCGGCGTCAGCAACTCCACAGGGCAACTGGGTGCAGGCCGCGGATGATGGCGACGTGCACCAGGACAGCCCATCGGCAACTAGTTGGGTCGGCTGGTTGGCACTTACCTCCAGAAGTTGTAGGGGCTTTTTAAGAAAAGACTGGACAGCCACCTAGTTGAAATGGTATAGGGTCTCCTGCTTGAGCAGAGGGTTGGACTAGAAGACCTCCAAGTTCCCTTACAGCTCTATTCTGTTTGATAACATTTGTTCAGTATAATATGAGTCTCCTGTTTGAGTAGGGATTGGACTAGAACAGAGGTCCCCAACCTTTGGGGCACCAGGGACCAGTTCTGTGGAGAAAAGTTTTTCCATGGACTGGAGGGGGCATGGTTTTGTATGCTGCCTGCATTCTGTGGATGGGGCTTCCCTTGTTTGTGCGGCCCGGTTGCTGGCATATCGTGGCTCGGTACTGGTCCACGAATCGGGGGTTGGGGACCCCTGGACTAGAAGACCTCCAAGGTCTTTCCAACTCTGTTATTTTGTATTCTGTATTCTAACATGTTGCTTATATCTGTAGATGTCTAAATGTTTCATCTTGACTCTATTAATTTATTCTCTAAGTGCCAATTTTCTACAGTTGGATAATATTTATTGTGTTTAGCCTGAACAAAAAGTTTGATAATACTAGACTACATTGTACTGCATCCCTTTCCTGGAAATGAAATAAGAATTCTTGGGGGGAATCTGAAAACACTAAAGGAACTAGGATGACTGATAGAGCTACTAAAGAATTTGCCCTTTCAATGTATAAATAAAAAACAATAACTTTTAAACTATAGCTATGTTTTTATAAAAATAGAGCTTGTGAAAATAGATTGAATTAGCTGAAATCTGGATTTTTTTTAGAGGAAAAATATTTATAATTCATGAATTACATAAAAACGCCTTACTTTAATATTTGCCTGAGTCAGAGATCCAATCCACAATTCCATATTTGAAAGCAAGAGCCACCATAGATTCATTTTTATTGTATTTCTTGGCCAGGAACTCTTGAAATCATAAGAGTTACAAGAAATAAGCAAAAGCAAAGTGTTCCATATTTTGAGCTTGAGAGTCTGAGACCCCAATCTTGAAAGCACTTCATTTAAAAAAGGAACAAATTCTTTTCAATTCTTTTCAGTCTGCTTTTGTCTTGTCTGCCTAGAAACTCAAAACAGGAAGCTGCCAGCAGCTTAGCTAAGTCAGAACAAGATCTGCTGAAAGCAGACCCTACAGAGAACCCATAGCTAGATGCTAGAACAGTACCTAGAAGCTTGTTGCATCTTGGGTTGAGGGGCAAGCAGGGGTCTAGATGGTATAGATCAGCGGTTCTCAACCTATGGGTCGTGACCCCATTTGGGGTCGATCGACCATTTCATGGGGGTCGCCAAGCAAGGCTGTCCGCCATTTTTTTCCCCTTTTCCGGCGGGTGCCTTACCTCCCTTGAGCTGGGCCAGCTGGTGGTCGGCCTGCTCCGTCTCTGCCGCTTGCCAGCTACGCCTCGGCCGGCGCAGGGGGCGGAACCACGCATGCGCAGCGCTCCGGGCAGGGAAAGTCCTCGACTTACGACTGGTTGGGTAGTCCTCGACTTACGACCGGCTTAGTCCTCGACTTATGACCGCTTTAGTCCTCGACTTACGACCGGTTGGGGGTCGCGGCATTAAAAAGGTTGAGAACCACTGGTATAGATCATACTAAGAACACCTGAATGGCACGATATAAGAAATTTGTAATCAGTCATTGTATTGCTGCTTTGAATTTCCTATACCCTGAAATAGAATGCCAGTTCTGCTCAGTGCTCCTCTCAGTTCCTCTGTTTGCTAATGGAGAGCCCCTTTGCTTCTGATCTGAAATAAAGTGATAAATTTCCACTTTCTTCAACCCTATGTGTTATTGATTGCACTTGCACTGGGTAAATAAACCACAGATTTGCTCTTGGTCAGCAAGCTGCCAGCATCAAGAGATGCAGATAAAATAACTGCATCTCCAGAACACAAACCCAGTATAGTACATCTATTATGGTGGATGTTTGCATGACATTGTCCTTTAGTCATTATCATCAGGTCTGCGTAAGATCTGGACTCCTGGGAACTGTTTGCCAACAATTTGGCAATTATTTTTACTCAGTAATAATATGTTGCATGTTAACTAGGGTAGATTGTCATTCAGGGGAGAAATGGCTGCACTGATGAAATGAAACTACTAATTTGAGCTCCAAACTGGCCTTCACAGTTGTGTTGGTTGTAGAGAAAATGACTGATGCTGATTTCCATGGAGGGCTGATTGCTCAGTTGTTTTTTTATGAGGACAGTTCTGGGCCCAGGCCCTTGCAACTTTGGTGAAGAAGATTTTATGGTGTAGTTTTCTTACTAGCCAGATTTGACTCTGTTTAGCTTTTCACGTTTGGCTGTTATCTAAATAATGCCTCCTAACTAGATTCATGTTTAAATTAAGAACAATGAAATTAAATTACCTAGCTGTAATTAATTTTCTAATAACAGAGAAACGCACCATTACAGTATATTCAGAACCATTAAACTGATAATTGACAGTTGATTTCATACGTTTCTGAAAATAAGCACATAAGAGGTTCTGAAAATAAGCACATAAGAGGTTAATCTGGAGACCACAATGTATTTAGGCAGTATATGAACCCACTCAAACCGTGGATTAAGACCAAGTTATAGTACATCTAAAACATGTTTCTTAGGATACGACACTCATTGATGTAATTTTTGTATTTATTCCCTGACTGGTATTAAAGGTGCCTTACTGAAATCTGTGTAGTTCTACATAGCCTGACAATTGTTAAAGCTACACTTAATGGAGAATAAGCTCTTTTGAACACAGCGAGATTTTTATTGAGTAAGCACATACAGTATGAGCACGGTAGAAATACTAATCTATTTTGCTTGTGACAAATTCGCAAAATATGGTTTTGCTTAAAACAACTTTCCTGGACCTAGCACTTCTTAGATGTCCTAGGTGACAAGACCCATGATCCCCAGCCAGCACAGACCATAGACTGAACTAGCAAGGGAAGAGGTAGGATACATCTAGAGGGTTCTAGTTTGAGAAAAAACTGGGTTGGATAAACTCTAAATCTGTTTTCCCTGTTTGTTTGTTTGTTTAGGTGTCATTTTGGGACTAGTGTTTTTACATCTCAAGAAGAAAAAGAAGAATGAGCAAAACGTTGCAGCTGTTGCTATCAGGCCCTCTGAACTTCATGCCTTGAATTAAAGGGTTAAGTGGAAGTGGACATTCATCTTTTTTCTGTTGTCATTGTTGATCTCTCTTTTTTTAAAAAAAATAGTTTTTATTAAAACAATTTACACAGATGACAAGAAATACATTCAAAGAAAGTAAAAATATAGTGAAATAGATGTGAAAAAAAAAAAGAAAAACAGAAGAGAAAAAAGAAAATAAAGGAAGAGAAATCACACACAGACACACACACACACACACATATATATATGTAAAAATAAAAGAAATGGCTTCCGATCTTCTTCTTGTCAGTTATACATACAATTCTAATCAAACCTCTCTCTCCAGGGTTTCATCACACAGGTTGTCCTCCACTTACAACCATTACTTAATGACTGTTTGAAGCTACATTGGTGCTTTAAGAAGTCTTACAAATGGTCCTCACACCTACGACTATCACAGCATCCCTGCAGTCACATGATCAAAACTTGGGTGCTTGCCAACTGACATGTATTTTGAGGGTCGCAGTGCCTCAGGGTCATGTGATCAACATTTGTAACCTTCCTGGGGCTTCTATCAAACAAAGACAATGGAAGAAGCTGGATTTACTTAACAATTGCAGTGATTCACTTAACAACTGCAGCAAAAAAAAATCAAATCAGGCATGGCTCACTTAATGACCACATTCCTTAGTGATGAAAGTTTCAGTCGCATTGTGATCATAAGTTGAGGACTACCTGTAATTCCTTTCTTTATATAACCTATTCCTTCTAACCATCACATCATAAGTCGTAAAAAAATTCCTTTTTTATACAAAAAGAAAGGGATTTCCAATAATTTATGAATGTGAACAATGAAGTTTCTCAAATAAAAAATGTCCATTTGATGATCTCAGCAGGTTCTGTCAATTTCACCAATCATTCTTCCATGATGGATAGTGTTGAATCTTTCCATCTTTGTACATATAGTAGTCTTGCCACAGTAATCATATATTGAAGTAATCTTCCATGATTTTTTTCTAACTGTTTATTCATCAGTCCTAAAAGCAAAAGTTCTGGCTTCAATTGAGTATTAATCTTTTAAATCCTCTATATTGATACATTTATTTTAATCCATTTTTTTTAGTTTTTTTATATGTCCCCCAAGCATGATAAAACATCTCTTCATGTTGCTCACATTTCCAACAAACATTTGAAATGCTTTTATACATTCTAGATAATTTCTTGGCATTATGTACCAACCATACATCATTTTATAAAAATTCTTGTTCCATCATACCATAATGTAAATTTCAATTCTTTTAATCA
The DNA here is from genome assembly GCF_001527695.2 of Protobothrops mucrosquamatus. NCBI lineage: Eukaryota > Metazoa > Chordata > Lepidosauria > Squamata > Viperidae > Protobothrops > Protobothrops mucrosquamatus. The sequence continues at coordinate 308,890 of NW_015387599.1, forward strand.
TATATTTTTTCCCATTGGTAAATGTTATTCTAGGCAAAACATTCATTTTTATCACATTTTTCCCTAACAGTGACAATTTTAATTTTTCCCATCTTAATATATCCTTCTTAATTTCATTACATGTCTTAACATAATTATTTTGAAATATACAATTCATATTCATCATAGTAATGCCCGAATATTTTACTTTTTTGCAAGCTTACAATAAGTTCTTTCCATCAGTTCTATTTAATTTTCTATTTTCATCTTCATATTCTGATTATTAGTTTTAAAACCTGCTAGGATACCAAAGTCCTTTAATTTTCCCAGTAATGTTTCTACTCCCTCTAATGGAACTTCTAAAACTAATACTAGGTCATCTGCAAATGCCCTTAACTTATCAGTTTTTTTTAAAAAATCCCCAAATTCTCTCATCTTGTCTTATGTCTCTACTTAATTTCTCAAGAATTAAATTGAATAAGAATGGAGACAGTGGAGATCCTTGTCTTGTTCCTTTTTGATTCTCACAGGTTTTTGTTAATTCTCCATTAACAATTATTTGTAGTTTCTGAATGGTATAAATCTATCTTACTCATTTAATAAAATTATATGCCAGAACTCTCAGCAAGAAAATCCACTTCAAATTGTCAAGGACTTCTCTGTATCTAAAAAGATCAACGCAGCTTGTGTTAGTCCAAATACTCCAGGATATTCAACACATTTCCAATATTGTCTCATAATTGTCTTTTAGGTAAAAACCCATATTTATTTTCATGAATAAAGTCCTGTAAAATTATTTCTAACCTTTTAGCCAAAATCGTGGTAAACAACAACAATATTGGTTGATACAAATGAAGGTGTTATACGTGTCCTAGGATAATATTGCACGATTCAAGCTAGCTAGAAATGCCCTGAAGATGGGCTCTTTTGTGAGTCTGAAAGTTCAGAAAACAAAATCTCTGGTCCCAATAACTGACCCAGATTGGATCCTGCAATATTGGTTGATAATTTCAGTTGATAAAGTCATGTCCTGGACCTCTTTAGCTTTAATGCTACATCACCCTCTCTATAGTTGTAAGGAATCTTTCTATTCTGTAAAATAGTATTTATCATTTGTTGTAAAAGTTCATCCTCAAAACATTTATGATAAGAGGCAAGCAGACCATCTAGACCAGGTTTTCCTGTGATAGTTTTTCTTATTACTAATAGATCTGTTCAAAATTTGTCTCTGTAGATTCACTGTGATCTATTGCGAAGATCAGTTAAGTTCTGTTTAGGTAACTATTCACACACTTTTCCCACAGAAATTATTTGACATTTATATAAAGTATAATAATTTTGATGGAACACTTTTCACTTATTTGCATTATCTGTTATTTCAGTATTTTTTCTTGTAACTTTATTATCACTTTCTTTTCTCAATTTATATGCCAACTATTTTCTCCAGTTTATTTGCAAATTAAAAATTATTTGGTTTTGCATAATTCATTTTTATTTCCATCTTTCTCATTGTTAATATAGACAATTTTCTCTGTAGAAGCTTAATTTGGTAGGCAATAGTTGTCCTACTTCTTCCTTTTTTATTTCACCCCAAATCACTTTTATTTTCTCTTTGCTTTTCTTTTTAAATTCACTTTTACATTACATGAAATTCCTCTTATAATTGCTTTGCTTGCATCCCAACCATTTCTTACGTCTGTGCCTTTATTAAGAATTATTCTCAAAAAATTCTTTTAACTTCTTTTCGCAATCCTCCCCATTTCCTTTTGCAACAGCATCTCATTCAAGCTCCATCTAAAAGAGCCATTTCCCCCTTTTAAAGGTTACTCATTGGATTGTGCTCTGAATTCTGTTTTCTCTCCTATCACTGAGTGCTAGAAATCCTTGCCACAAATAATGCATTTGTTATCTTTCCTTCCCACTGTTTTTAAGCAAAGAGGTAGAACCTCACAATCATTTGGAGGCCATGGAAGTGCACAGTATGTGAAATATATGCCAGCATGTAAAACTCATGAAACTTCTGAGACAAGCTACTCACAAGCTACTGAGCAGGATTGGTGGGGACAGCTTCTGCCTAGGAGTAATACATGCTTGATGGGAGAGGTTTTCACTCAAGATGCAGTGTAAAAATAATTTAAATTCAGTACAGTATTTATTCATCCCAGTCCTATTACTGCTATCTACCATAAATTAAATTAAATAATAGAATAGTCTAGTACTATATGTTGATATCCTATATTATCCTGTGTAATTTGACCTTTAGATAGAAAAACCAAAATGGAGCCAAAATTTTGACCAACAAAATGTGAGCGTACAATCCAATCCTGCTTAGTTTGGTTAGTTTTATTGCTTAGTACAGATTTTTAAAAGTATGATTAAAGTGACAGTCCTTTTGCTTTTTGGTTTTTTTTCCTATGAGGAAACCTTATGGAACGAGGTGTAGCTTTCTTCCAAATAAATATGCTTAAATTGTATATAATTCCCAGTTTGGTGCTATACAAGGATATGCCATCTCATAGTATAGGGGGTACCTTGCTCAATAGTAGTAACTGTGAGAGGGACCTCGGAGTCCTAGTGGACAATCACCTAAATATGAGCCAGCAGTGTGCTGCAGCTGCCAAAAAGGCCAACACAGTGCTGGGCTGCATTAACAGAGGGATAGAATCAAGATCACGTGAAGTGTTAATACCACTTTACAATCCCTTGATAAGGCCACACTTGGAATACTGCATCCAGTTTTGGTCACCCCGATGTAAAAAAGATGTTGAGACTTTAGAAAGAGTACAGAGAAGAACAACAAAGATGATTAGGGGACTGGAGGCTAAAACATATAAGGAATGGTTGCTGGAATTGGGTATGTCTAGTTTAA
>NW_015387599.1:312174-314123 GCF_001527695.2 Protobothrops mucrosquamatus
TTATTATTATTATTATTATTATTATTATTATTATTATTATTATTATTATTATTATTATTATTATTATTATTATTATTATTATTATCCTGTTTAAAGGTAAAACCAGCCTACATCTACTGAAAAAGAAGCACAAATGCTCTTCAGAGATTAAACAGAAACCTATAATGACCTGCCACTGAAATTAGTCACTCTTCCTTTAACTCCTTTAGTAAATATTGACTGTTAAAAGATAAACTTCATTTTCCCTTGGCTCTGTTTGCTCTAATGATGGCCTTATCAATTTTACACAAATTCAGATATGAAAGGGAATTAATATGCCTATTTTGAATTCTCATAAATTTATATTGTACTGTGGGAAGTCAGTCCCCAGAGAAGGAAATATTAAAAGGGCAGAAAAATATATTTTCTCAAAGGATCTTAAAGAGACAGAAAAGCATGCCCAGCTTTTCTTAATAGCCCAAGTCTTCTTCCCCCAAGCAGAAACCAGCTCTGTACAAATGCAGATGTAAACCATCAGGAAAGTTGGAGCTAGGAGATTAGGAAGACAAAGACCTAAAATCTGCATACCCCACCTGAGGCAGGACACGGTAGGATTAACTCACAAAGGCCAAAGGGCACACCCAAACTCAGATCAGGATACATGACACAGGAAATAGCCTCAAAACAGGAACAGGAAATAACTCCAAACAAAAGGCTCCAGAGGGTATAAAAAACCTATTCCTTACATGTGCCAGGCCCTTTTTTTTCACTTCTCTTGCTGCCAGAACCATCTTCCTGTCTGCCTTCCTCTCCAATAAACTACAACCTTCTTCCCAAAGCCGTTGCCATGTTTATTCCCAGCTTGGATGAACCACGATGAAGACTTTTCTTCCAACAGTACTGAACCTTGGGATGGCCGCAAGTGAGATTTCTTAGAACGACATCATTTTCTGCTGATAATCTGAACTATTCTAGACCCTGGGCCCTTTAGCCTCTTACAACTGACAGGTAGAAGAGACCAGGACATAATTCTTCAGGACTGCAGTTTACAGACTCTTATCCTTAATGGTTATTAAGGAATATCAAAAGGACTATGCAACCAATGAAGTAACTTTCTACAAATGGCTATAAGAAAGGTGCTTAGATACACCACAAGATCTTGTCCAAATATTTTCCATCTTCTCTCTCTCTTTCTCTCTTTTCATTGTTCTCATTTGTTTTTGAGGCCAGATCTGGAAAATATTAAAAAGTACTCCTGTAAAGTATGTTACTATCCCAGAATATGCCAGGAAAGAAAAACCCCATGTCATCCATGAAGACTGCTACGTACATAAGAATGTAACCAGTGATGACAGTACTTATTTTTCAGGTGAGTCAATTGATTTCCACATCAAATAAAAACACAGAAAAAAAGATGGTAACTCACACTAGGGTGGCCTCCCACAGATAAATGTAAAAAAACAATTCAGATACTGATTTGCAATGCTTTTCTGAGGATTATCAAATCTTTCTGTGCTAGGTTACTGTAAAGGCTTTTCATCAACAAGCTACATAGTTAGAAAATATCTACCATGGAATGATGGAATCTGCAATGTGTCCAAATTATTGAAGTAAGCATGGCTAATAACCTTTTAAAGAAAGGAGCAATGTAAGACCAACTGCCTTAATATAGGATGTCGGACTTAATTTCCTATGAGATCTACTTTTATTCTTTTTTTAAAAACTTTAGCTATTTTCTAAGTTTAGCTTAACTCAGATTTTCTGCCAAGGACAATATTATAGCTTAACCAACCTGCTGATGGAATCATTGGGGAATGTGTTCCATGACTCTGTTTCTTAGACAGCTTTGCCTTTGAGTTTCTTTTATTAGGCACAAAGACAGCAGAGAAAGGCTGAACCAGTCCCATTATAATTTTGATAATCCCTCATCAAACTTTAAATATTAACTTTAGAATTCATGATATGCCTCA
>NW_015387599.1:315066-335311 GCF_001527695.2 Protobothrops mucrosquamatus
CAATATTATAGCTTAACCAACCTGCTGATGGAATCATTGGGGAATGTGTTCCATGACTCTGTTTCTTAGACAGCTTTGCCTTTGAGTTTCTTTTATTAGGCACAAAGACAGCAGAGAAAGGCTGAACCAGTCCCATTATAATTTTGATAATCCCTCATCAAACTTTAAATATTAACTTTAGAATTCATGATATGCCTCAGTTAAATATAATTGTTCTTTGTAAAGCCCGATAAATACAGACCATATTTGAACTCTGAAGAAAGCTATATAGCTGTGGCTAAAAGGGAAATGATTGTATTTGGTTTAGTGATCAACAGTTCATATCTATGCTTTTAATAGAATGTTAATCATAAAGAGTGAAGTGTTAATACCACTTTACAATCCCTTGATAAGGCCACACTTGGAATACTGCATCCAGTTTTGGTCACCCCGATGTAAAAAAGATGTTGAGACTTTAGAAAGAGTACAGAGAAGAACAACAAAGATTATTAGGGGACTGGAGGCTAAAACATATAAGGAATGGTTGCTGGAATTGGGTATGTCTAGTTTAATGAAGAGAAGGATGAGGAGGGACATGATAGCAGTGTTCCAATATCTCAGGGGCTGCCATAAAGAAGAGGGAGTCAAGCTATTTTCCAAAGCACCTGGAGGCAGGACAAGAAGCAAAGGGTGGAAACTAATCAAGGAGAGAAGCAATCTAGAACTAAGGAGAAACTTCCTGACAGTGAGAACAATTAACCAATGGAACAGCCTGCCTCCAGAAGCGGTGAATGCTCCAACACTGGAAGTTTTTAAGAAGAGACTGGACAGCCATTTGTCTGAAATGGTGTAGGGTTCCTGCCTGAGCAGGGGTTGGACTAGATGACCTTCAAGGTCCCTTCCAACTTTACTATTATTATTATTATTATTATTATTATTATTATTATTATTATTATTATTATTATTATTATTATTATTATTATTATTATTATTATTATTATTATTAACCATGGTGCTGGGGCAAGATTGGAATGTACTGCTCTGCATAAAAAAAACCCACATAGTTCTCTAATATGACTACAGAAAAGGTACACAAAATGGGAATACAACAGTATCAGCTTGATCCAAATTTTGCACTCCCAGAGCCTCCCAACTTTTATAGATATATTTGGCAGCAGTATTTTTTCTCTCTAAATGTTTGTGCACGCACATGGGCATGTGTGCACACACAAAGCCTAAAATAGTTGTGTTAAGTTTTTGATAGGCTTATTGTACCTATTTTGAGCATATGGAACAATTTGATTAAAACAACCTCAGGAGACTCCAATTGTTAAATAAAGATTGGATATATAATTTAAGATTTCTCTTGTTAAGTTCTTAAATGGTGCCAGTAATTTTCAGACAGCCCAATAAAATGACTTGTTTTTTCTTCTGAATCTTTTTGACAGACAATGCCTACCATTTGCTGGATAGCTTTGTTTTTCCCACAGTTGTTATCAACTTACTTCAAAAACCATGCATTCCATGGTTTTTGAGAAATGCCAGAAAAGGCTTATATAAATATTATGAAAGAATTATAATAGTCAAAGGAAGAAACAACAGAATATGAGAGATGTGAAGCAAATGTTTTTCAGGGGAGGGGAGAGGGAAAATTAAATGATAGTACTGTCCAGAAGATTTTTGAGGCTTACTTTGAAAGCTATAAAATAGAGGCAACAATCTTGTGTACATGTACTTGATAATAAGGCCTGTGTTAAACAAGAATAAATATACCTAGAACATCAATATAAGAAACAGAAAAATGCATTTGCGGTCACATTATTACTACTAACTTAAATGAGGTTTATTCCTGAGTAAATTTAAGCTGGCTGAGGAATTCTGGGAGTTGAAGTCCACAAGTCATAAAAGGGCCAAGTTTGAAGACCCCTGATCTAGTCCCTATGTTTGTGGAGGAAATCTGGGAGTTGAAGTCTACACATTGTACACTTGCCAGAGTTGAGAAGTACCGATCTAATCCAATCCTTGCCTCAGCTAGAAATCCTCATACTATTCTCCACAAATAACTGTTCATCTTTGCTTGAAAACTTCCAGAGCCAGAGCACCCACATCTGCAGGAGAGAGGTTGTTTCACTGTTTAATAGTTCTCATGGTCAGAAAATTCCTCCTGATATTGGCATTAAGAACAATAAATCCACAAATGGATGTACTTTCTTGGCTGCCAAAAATTGAGAATGCAAGCTTTGAAGGTCACCCATTATCCATCAACTCCACTAAGTGCAGCATTTGGCTCACCTTGCTGGATTGAAACTCTACAACCCAAAAAATGTTAGTTGTTCAAGTGATGTCAAGCAAGGCATGTCTGTGGATTGTTCTTTGCAACTGACAGACTGAATGGGTGCAACTAATCTGAAAAGCCAATCTGTTACTGGTAATTGTGATAGTTTACTATGCAAATTACTTATTTTGGTATTCAGACTTAGCCAATGTAAAGAAGTTCTATTTAAATCATTTGTTTAATTTATTTTACTGATTATAATGTGTTTATTATTATACATATTATTAATTCTGCATTCAGCTCAGTCCTAATAATGACAATCATCTTTTTAAAGGATTGAGTTCACTTGTGTGCTATTCTACAATAAGATGTTTGTTTTGAATTAGCAAACCAAGTTAATGCTTGTACTTTGTAAACCATAGTTTACAAAGTTTAGCATGTTGTGTGAACTCAGACAGTAATAGTTTCTTTAATAAATTGTGCTGATTTGAAGTAGAAGATGCTAGTTTCAATCTGTTGTGTAAAGAAGGTGATTTTCCTTATGAATCTTCAGTTCCTAAGAAGAAATGATGTCATGAAACTTCTCCAAGTCATTTTTAATGTTTTAATCTAAATATATTCTGATATTAATGCTACCCTTGCCCTTGTGGTTCAGGGTGGTTTCAGGGTGGAGGCATAAAACTACCGGTACATGAAATCTTTGTCATAATGCTTTCTGGTTGAGTGAGTAACAACTGAATTATAGTCTGTTGATGATCTACCGGTGTGTTTAATGTTCTCCATTATGGTAAGATGCTGAGCACAAAATAAACTGGTACTTGTGAATAATCCTTGGGGGGGGGGAAGGCATAAATGGGAAATAAATACTACTGCAAGCCCATCTCTTCCGTCATTGCACTCATGATAAGAAGGATTACTTTGTTTATACTTCTAACTCTGTTTCTGAAGATGAAGTTTGGATAAAGTTGAACTCCAAAGGAAACAGGGCTTTGTGGCTTTTTGAAATCTCCTCAAATGTAAATACTTATGCTTAGAAATGGTGCCTTTTAAAACAAACTGTCAAACTGTAGCAAAGGCTATAGAAAAGTTAGCCATGACAAACATTGCAGTCATCAATGTCAAATCTTTTGTGGAAGGGAACGACAAATACAGTACTGTATTTATGGTTGAGGAGAAGGCACAAGAAATAACAGATTGCCCTTCCAGTAGTGCTCAAATATCAAGCAAGATCTCATCTGTCCAGGCAACTAATCTACAACTGGAGTGTACAAATCCATAATGTGACTTGTTCAATTTGGGTTTAGGTTGCTGAATAAACTCAGCCATCATGGTGTCATGGTTCCGATAGATGAAGCCAATTAAAAGAACTTCAAGGCAAAGATTTCTTCCTTAAAGAACATTTTATTCAGGAAACATCGGCACTTACATAGTTGAACCCAAGACTAAAGTTCCCTCCCTTCTGATATAATATAACAAGTTGCAATTCCCACCCAAGAAAGGCTGTCATAAATCACATTCACCAATTAATTTAAAACGTGGGCTCTCCTCCCTACTTTTCAGCCCACCAAAACTTTATCTAGAATTGACCTTGAAGCTCACCCAACTGCAATTGTTTATGCTAACTGAAAAAGCTCAAGCATTTCTCCCTTCCACCCTTCTACATCTGAGAATCCCAAACAACAGAAAAGCACAAAGAAAGCAAAAGGTAAAATGGCTGCAATTTCTTAATTGTCACAGTGTTGACAAATGGTTTGTAAATTACAGTTTATGGCTCAGTGTGATTTGTCAATCAAGCTTTAGGACTCAACCAGCAAACCAGACTAAGGAAATTGTGTGTCAGTGTCCATTTCAGAGGTAGATGCCATTGGTGTGTGAAGAAGCACAATAACATCAAATATAACATCATTATGCAACATAATAATCCCGATAATAGATTGGCTTTGATCCTGCTGGTCTTCTATAAAGCACTGAAGACCTGGGTATGCTCCAGGGTATGGAGTGGGTGGCAGGAGGTTTGAAGGTCCATTAGTGTTATTGTCCTGTCAAGTGTTTATTGCATTTGTTCATAGCAACCATCATACATTTTTATGTTTTTTTATATTGTCCTTGTCCTTGTATTGTTTTAATGTGTTGTTAGCCAGCCAGAATTGTATCTGTGAGGTGAGCCAATTGAGCTCACCAGGCACTCCTATCCTTCTGATGCTATAGGTATGTTCAAGGGTGATTTCTTAATAAGTCTGTTTCAAGATTTATTACTGTCCCAGCATCTGCCTTAGTGTTCTTGTTCTTTCATATCCATCCTGCAAATTCTAAATTTTGATGCACAGATTAAAGACAATAGCCACTCACTTTAGTATTCCATTCACACTCATTCCTAATCATCCCTCTTCTTGTTTTAACCATATCCATTTCTTATGTACTGCATTCCCATTACAGCTTCACGTTGGTGAAAAACATCTTATGATTCCAGACTATTCATTTCATTAATGTTCACCTCTTGTTCCTTGTTTTAATCCTGCCTTTATTACTTTTATAAATAACTCAAGATGACAAACATACCCAATACTCCTATTTTCCCTGTAACAACAACCCTGTGAGGTGGATTGGGTTGAAAGAAAGTGACTAGTCCTAGATCATCCAGCCAGCTTCTGCCATATGCCTTCCCAGACTCACCTCACAAATAAATTCCCTTGCAGGTTTTGTATTCACTCTCGCCACCCTTCCTTGCAGAAGGAATCAACAATGGTGTTCTTCCAATTGTCAGTCTTCAGAAACATGTTAAATGGATGGTACAGCCATTCCATAATCAAGTCACATCCATATTTTAACATTTTCCCGTTACTCTGTGATACAGCCACACTGTTTTTCTCCTTCCATTTAGGATTAATTTACTGTATTTTTTCTTGGCCACTAACATTTATAGAACTTGTGTCAATTCCACCCATCATTCTTTCACAAATTTCTAAAATTCTTCCAGCATTCTCTTAGTTCCAGTTTCATCCCACATCATTTAATCAATTTTATTTTTAATTTTATTCACAGTGCTGGAAGCTCCTTGTTTAGACTTCTTTACTCATTTTCAAAACAACTTTCTGTGTTCTAAAAAATTATTTTCTTATTGTATTATACATTTTCTCTGCATTTTTAATCTTAACTTATTTATTTTCTTTGGCTACATCTTTTGTAACATTTTATTTCTATACACTTTATACAATACCTTTTATCTCCATTTTTGACAGCAATGTTTCTCTTAATAGCTATAAAAATGCTCTGGGTCTGTTCAGAACTGCTTATTATCCTTATAACCTTTTCTTTCAGTCTTGCATAATAAACAAATGAATCCTGCTTTTATATTAATCCCTTTGCATATGCATGCATTAGCAGACTTATGCTTAACCCACATATTCAAAATAGATCTCTTCTTAAAAAGATGATCACAGAAACAATAATCTGGGAGTCTGAATCAAATCATTATCTCCACAGGATTAGACCATGTTCATTTGGATCTCTTACATCAATCCTTTCTCTCAGTTTCGTCAACAGATCCCTCCCTCCCTCTGTGGCCGTCATCAGATGGATCTACAGATATTGATCTCCACTGGCCCTCATTGCTTTGGTCAATCTGGCAATTCTGATTTTGGAAAAAATAAAAATGGAGCATGATGGGGAGTTTTGCAAGGAGGTTCTAGATCTGGTACAGTAGAAGCTGCTTCATTCATAGAGGTATTTCAGATGCTGCCCCTTGCAGGTGATATAATGGGCATAACAATTACAATACACTTTAAAGGCATTGCCAATGAAGGGCAGTACAGGCTGATAATTTGGAGATATCAAAATACAGCTTGCACTCTTTCACATTTCTGTTTTACATCTGTTTTTATATGCTTATGGATGCCCCTATTAGACCCTCAAAGGAACTTAACCAGAGATAATTAAAAATGATTTACATGCTAATTGAGTATTCTGTTTGTAGTGCCTAGATTAATTTAAGGAAATGAGCGCAGAGGCTGCCTAATAGACATTTTGGACTGGAAGATGCAAGTAGTGACTCATCTTCTCTGCCCACTACATAAAAAAAAGAGAGAAAACTTGTGGACTTCATGCTCGTTTCTGGTGAATATCAAGGCTAAAGGACATTTTCATCAATTCCCAAGAAGAAAGCTTTCTTGATTGAATAATGAGAGAAATTTGTGAGAAACACAGATAGGCAAGATTTCTTTTCTCTTGAAAATGAAATACATAATGTTCTGGAAAGCAACTGTGAATATAGAATAGAATATTCATTGCTCATTCAGTCAGTGGAATACAAAATGCAACAGTGTATGTGACTGGCTAAAGGGATCCAAGCACACATTTTATTATTATGCTGAGATGTTTGGGTATGAAAATCAGTTTGGTGTAGTGGTTAAGGCATCAGGCTAGAAACTGGGAGCCTTAGACACAAAGCTGGGTAATTTGGGCTAGCCACTTTTTCTCAACTTTAGGAAGGAGGCAGTTTCCAAGAATTGGACACAACTGAACAAAAAAAAAGGAATGATGTTGCATTAATTTAAAGGTATATGCAAAACATATTTCACAATCTTTTGGTACAAGCAGCTGGCTGTAATATTTCTGACCTACAGGCATTATTCTGAAATTGTATTGGCACAGTATTTCACCCCTTTCTTTCATTCACCTCCTTAATAAAGAAATATCATCTAATTATTTGTTCTCTGTATAACGAAGTAGAATGGGCTAATTCATAAACCAAGGATGGACAACCTTCAATTCATGAGCTGTAGGCAGCTTCCCATGCTCTTTGGATGCTTGGCTAACATGGAAGTTCCTACTTTAAAAAATGGAAAACTGTGACGGCCTTTTGCTGCATATTAATTGTTTGTTTTCTTTGATGTGAGCTACCTACTGTATATCTTTCCAAGGGGAGCTCTGGTGAAGACTTAGATTATATGAACATCTATAGACAATATATTCATCTCTCCCATTTTATTAATTCCTTTTGATTTATCATAATGCTAACAAAAAGTGAAACATGATCAGATAATAACAAAATAGGAAGCAGAACTAATTACATAAGGGAAAAGAAGAAGACAACCCTACATGGAATGTTTTTCTTCTCAAATTATAGCAAACATTCAGCTCAATCACAGTGGGGGAGCATAATCCAGAATATGTTTATATTCTTTGGCATAATAAACACTTTCAACTCTGGCTGAAGAGGTCATTGAGTTTAGAACTGTTGCTCATATTTCATAGAAACATGCTCAATTTTATCCATTACATAATCTTTGGAATGTTTGAAAGCATATTAAAGTTATGTTGTTGCCTGCTTTTGTGCACAGCAGGAACAAATAAGACTGGAATACATCTCTTTGTAGAGACCTTTTGAGGTTATTTGATGGAAGGGAGAAAACAATTTGTCCTAAGCATGATTAGATCCTAGACAAGTGGTGCTTTCTAAAAGAATGCAGTTAGCACTCCAAACTTTGTTTTTGTTCTGTAAGTTAAAAGTAGAAAACTTGATCTATGCATCTGGAGTTTTAACATTTGTATTTTGAGGATGTGCATCATTCTTGGTTTTTCCCTCCTGCTGAGTTAGTGCTATTCACTCATCGTTGAGTCAGCAGAAAATTATACCAGTATAATATTTGCTATCCTTATTATTGATTCCAATTCTGTGCCTACGGCAATGTTTCTCAACCTTGCAACTTTACGATGTGTGGTTTCAACTCCCAGAATTCGCCAGCCTGTATGGCTGGCTGGGGAATTCCGCGAGTTGAAGTTCACACATCTTAAAGTTGCCAAGGTTAAGGTTGGAAACTATAGACTTTTTACTGAAAATGGATAAAAATGATGATTTCTGAATTTGCTGATTGAAAGGGGTTGAACATGGGAAGAAATGAAGTATGTCATGTAATCTAGGTGGGGAGGAGTCACAATACTGTAAATATATTTGCAACTGCTGAAAGGAAAATGGGTCATTGCTTCTTTAAATAGCCCATTTCTTTTTGTGTTCTTAAGTGTTGCACTTTTCTTTTCCTCTTCTTTTCTTACCCTCTGTTCCTTTTTTTTACTTTATTCAATTTGTCATAAACTGGGGCATAAAAGATGGTTCCAATTTGAGTAAAATTTTAATTTCTTTTTGTTAAAAGTTGAAATCACAAAGAAGCTAAACCTCAAGCCACACATCTATCTGGACACCCAGATTCTTCTGTGCTCTCTTTGAGATAGAGCAATGGGAATACTAGACTTGTCATTCCACTGTTAATCTATATCAATTTTATGCTAAACTGTTAGGGGTCATAATCTTAACATACTTGCAGTTGTACCTCTAGTGAAGCAGTCTTCAGTCTCTCACTGTTGTACACTTCTGATAGAGTGGTGTTTAAATATAATGCAATATTTAATTCTTTACAACCACAGCAAATGTATTTGGATGAGGCTGATCAGTAGCCAAAAGGAAGACAAGCATGGTTACAAGATGATCAGGGGCCTGGAGACTAAAACATAGAAGGGCTACGGGACTTGGGTTTGGTTAGTCTAAAAGAAAAGAAGAAATAGGGGAGACATGATAGCAGTGTTCCAGTATCTGAGGGGCTGCCAACAAGGCAGAGGGGGCCAGGTTGTTCACCAAAGCACCAGATGGAAGTACGAGAAACAACGGTTGGAAACTGATCAAAGAGAGAAACAACCTGGAATTGAGGAGAAACTTCCTGACAGTGAGGACAATCAACCAGTGGAACAGCTTACCCCCAGAAATCGTGGGTGCTTCATCACTGGACATTTTTAAGAGGAGACTGGACATTTACCTGTCTGAGATGGTATAGGTTCTCCTTCTTGAGCAGGGGGCTGGACTAGAAGACCAGGTCTTCTAGTCCAAGGTCCCTTCTATTCTATTCTATTCTATTCTATTCTATTCTATTCTATTCTATTCTATTCTATTCTATTCTATTCTATTCTATTCCAGCATGAAATGTCATCCATCCATTGGTCACCTGACCTTGCCCCCAGCGTTGTTTTTCTTCCTAGTTTTTCCTACAAATGCAAAGTCCATTTCCCCCCCAGATCAACTGAATGTTGAACAATAGTTGTGTCAGGAATTGATTGATTGGCTTCTCACCCTAGCCTGATATCATGGGCTGAGAGACAGTGACTCTAAGTTACCTAGAAGGCTTTCATGCCTAAGGTGGGACTAGAATTCAGGCTCCTGGTTTATAGCCTGGTGCCTTAACCACTAGACCAAAGTGACTCTCTACCTTGGCTCCAACATAATGGATAGCAGAGCTTAACAGATCCCAGAAGTTTGAAAGGTTCACAGGCTAGAAAGGAGAAAGGCCATAGCTCAGCCATAGAATACACAGGTTGACTGGATAAAGAGTCTTCTTGAGCCTCCAGTTTTTATGGGTAAGGATGAAAATCAAGATTTGAATCCAAAAGGATGAAAACATCCTACTTTATGGCTTTATTGGCCATGAGAAGAACAAAATGGTGAATGTATGCACTACTGATAACTCATCCTACTCTTATGCTGTCACTAGGATTCATAGACAGGCAAACACAGGAAAAATATATTACAAATTAGCAATAAAAGGACTGCTTTTAGTTGCCAGATACTGCTATGACCTTCAGTTCTCACTGAGAGCCTTTTCTTACTTCTGATTCCAGGAGGGATAAGCATTTTTAAATCACATGACCTCATACTTTAAATTTCATTTAAAAGACAAGGTTATTTAGCAGGTGGGCTTATTAATATTTTTGTACCTCTGTGGACAAAACAAGACAATTCCCATTAGCATTGTTCCAGACTCAGATAATTCTGGGAATGATCCCAAATCTGAATGAGCTGTCAAGGGTACTGGCTGCATTTTATATGCTAGTCTAGAGTAGGATCTGCAAAGCATGGGCTATGCTTGCCACAGAATTACATATTTTGAAAAGGGAAACGTTGTTAGACATACAGATAGATTTCCAACTAATATAGGGATTTGATGTGCAAAAGAAAACAGGAAGTTCCCCCCCTTCTTGTACCTCGCACTTATGACCATTGCAGCATATCCACAGTCATGTGATCAAAATTTGGGTGCTTTGCAACTGGCATGTATTTATGACAGTTGCAGCACCCTGGGATCATGTGATCACCATTGCTGACCTGCCTAGCCAGCTTCTGACAAGCAAAATCAACGGGGATTTTGCTTAATGACCACCTGATTCACTTAATGACTGCAGTGATTTGCATAACAACTATGGCAAAAAGATCATAAACTTGAGCATAACTAACCATCTTGCTTACAGAAATTATTGGTCGTACGTCAAGGGCTAGTTGTATATATTTCATTCCAGGACATTGACTGGAGTATTCTAGGACCTGCAGAGTCAAAAATATGCAGTACTGGGGCAAATAATAAAAAATAAAATAAAATAAAATAAAATAAAATGGATAAAAACTATATGTGATCTACTTTTATTTATTTATTTGTATCCCATTTTTATTATTTTTTTTATAAATAAGGGGGCGAACACATCCAACCCACCACCCTCCTCCTATTTTCCCCAGAACAACAGCTGTGTGAAGTGGGTTGGGCTGAGAGGGCATGACTGGTCCAAAGGCACTCAGCTGGCATTCATGGTTAAGGTAGGACTTGGACTCATACTTTCTAGCTTTCTAGCCTGGTGCCTTAACAACTGGATCAGGGGTAGGCAACCTTGGCTTTTTTATGACTCGTGGACTTCAACTCCCAGAATTCCTGAGCCAGCCAGGAATTCTGGGAGTTGAAGTCCACGAGTCATAAAAGAGCCAAGGTTGCCTACCCCTGCACTAGATCAAACTGGTTCTTTATATTAAATATAACTAGAAATAAATGTAAGAAATTAATTACAGCTACTATGATTATTTTTCATGTGACACAAATTGTTTTTTTCTTTTTGCCCCTCTAAAAATTCTAGTTCAGTTGTAGAAGTTCTTGGAAGTATGCAGTGTTTTGGTACGACAACAGATAAGAAACTATAATCAAAGGAACTGACATACACCAGGAAGCCAATATTTCTACAAAATATTCTTATTCGTCTAACACCATCTGTGATAAAAAGAGGTTGGCCAATTATTAGGTGACAAAATTCCAGAATGCACACATACTATCTTTTTTTTGTTGAAGATAAAAGTTGCCCAGTGGAAGAAATGGGTGGAACAGCACAAAAGAAGGAACCAAATGGTTCTTGACAGCCCTAGCCCTATAAAAGGGAATTTAGGAGCATGATTGAAACCGGAGAGGAGAGAGGAATGCTGGATTTAAAGCATTTGGCACTTTCAGAGAGGCCCAGTGAACTCAACTTCAATGGCTTTTGGAATCTTCTGGCCAACTGAAAAGAAAAAAGCATGTTCAACAACAACATTCATATATAAAAACAGACCTGATCTTACAACATTTGGGATTCATTCTCTATTACCCTCATAAATACCTAGTCTCCATAACAAGCTTTTCACTCTGTCTCCTTTTAATAAATCAGAGAAGCAGGAGTTTCCTCTTCTCTAAGAAAAAGATTTCCAACTTGTTTAGTTACATATTGAACATTGCGACAGCAAAAAAAAAAAAAAAAGATTGCTTGCATCTGCCATGGGTTACACTCCTGTTTCTCTTGCACTTTGTTATTGTCCAGTGCTAATGGGAGGGCCCTTATTTCTGTCTTTACATTTTAATAAGAGTTAGGGAGATCATGGTGTGTTCGTTGTTCCCCTCCCATGAGCCAATACGCAAAAACATGCTTCTTTATTAGATCAGGCTGCACTGAAAAGTGAAGGAGGATCCAGCAGTGAGACCAGATCCATCAGACTTCTCCCTCCATCAGCTAACAGAGGAGCTAGTGATTGGAAATAGGACCCTGAGGTTTCTGCTGAAATGCAGGAATCTTTGGCTCTTGTTTCCCTGAAATTATTGCTACTTTGGTTAGCCCTTTATAAAAAAAAATTGACAATCTAGTGTCTGATTCACTATTTTCCTTTTTATGTCACGTGTTATTTTTGATATTGAAGAGCCTAGGGACAACAGCTATCTTATTATTTATCTTCTTATGACTTCATGGAAATCTTTTATTTTAAATCAGAAGAATTATCATGATCATCATCATGCTATTTCCCCAGCTCAGTGAGTCTTCTAAATAGTAATGTGATGCTGGAGCAGGAACTCACCTTTCTGCTATACTTTTGTGAAGATGCTGTTTAGTTATGGTAAAAGTGATCAATGTGCACGATTCTAAAAAGACATTGGGTAAATTCATGGAGGATTAGATTGTCGGTTGCTATTAGTCATAATTGCTGTTTATTTCTTCTTTGATTATAGGCAGCATACCTAAATACCGCTTAACTTTTTCTGCTATTAAGCTTCCTAAATGTTTATGGTTGACCAAATATTGCTTTGATCCAGCAGAATATTGCTTATGTTCTTTTGAATTTCCTGCAATTTTTAGATTGAATCTTCAGTGAAAAGAATTGTAACATTTGACTGAAGGAAAAAGTAATTTATGTGAGCTGCTGCAAGTCAGATTTTGGGATAACTGTACATACAAGAAACACCTGATTTTTGATAAGTTCAAATTCATTATGTCTTGTGACATTCTCCTTGCTATTTATTTTATTCTGTCTTTATTATTTTTATAAATAATTCAAAGTGGCAAACATACCTAATACTCCTTCTTCCTCCTATTTTCCCTAGAAAAACAACTGTCAACGCTGCTAATATTGAATATTCTTGCTTTGACAAAATATGCAGAACTGTCTGGTATTTTTAGAGTTAATTCAGATGACAGAGAAAAGGGAGGAGATTAGTAAGGAAAGCCCGGGAAAATGAACGGAAGTGAATCTTTGCCCTCCAAGTTAATTGGAAGATGTAATCATGACCCCAAAATAGGGGAGGGGAAATGCCTGGAATGTTATGTGCAAAGGGAAGGGAAATTCAGATCTTGGCATCCATCATGCCGTGCTGACACGTCTCTACACTAATAAAGGGGGGTTTTTTTTAGGTTAAGCCATGCCTGAAAATTCTTTGAAGTGTTTCATTAGTCAGACACATGACAACAACCTTGTGAGTGGATTGGGCTGAGAGACAGAGATTGACCCAAAGTCACCCAACCAACTTTCATGCCTAAGGTGGCATTAGAACAGTCTCCTGGTTTGCAGCCTGGTGTCTTAATTACTAGACCCCACTTATAACTGATGTCTATGCATGACATCAAGAACACTTTCTTCATCTTCAAAAATTCCTCTCCCCCCTTTTTTTTAATCAGCGGAAGATCAGGAGCTTCTGCCCATTTTTCTTTCATGCATTGCCATTGACACTGAAATAGGCTGCTATTTTGTATGGATATACTAAACCCTGTGGAAACATGCATGGATTCAAGTAAAAGAAAGGCAAATAAACCTCTGCAGGATATATCTTAAAGCAGCAGATCCTAGTTTGATACAGTTGAAAGCCGGTCTTATAAAACACATTTTGCCACGCCTAAAGCATGAGACGGAAATCATACTGTGGCACCTTGTAGTGCAGTTCAGAAGAGAAGTAGGATGCACAAAAACTTATAGCTTTGTTCAAATAGGACTAAGAAGACAAATATGTTATGTAGGCCATCTTTTCTTTCTGCTGCATGTAATTTCACACATTGAAATCTCTTGTTAACTATTGTTTTGGAACCGTTGCCTGGATACTGCAAGGTCTGGTTTCAGTTGGGCCAGTTAATTTGACATTAAACTTTAAAAATACCAGATGCACAGCAGTGTTGAGACAGCTTGCTAGATGAAAACCATCACATTGGTAGACAGTGGCATTAAATTGAGACTAAAGGCACAAACATTTTGGCATGCAGTGCTCCCTACCCAATTTTTATTGCACACTAGCTAAACCCCAAACTTCATTAAAAAGTAAGTGCTGGTGTTTTTTTATATGTACAAATACGGTTTACATTTTCGATGACCAGCCAAACCAAACTTTTTTCTCAAGACCTGAATGGATCTGGATGCACACAGACAGAATGATTAATATGCTGGCTAAACAATCTGCCAATTCTTATCACGTATAATTGCATGTAGAAATAGTGCAAGAATTTATACATTAAGCAGAAAACTGCTGGTTGAGTTATAGAACAATGGTTTGTTTTATATCATTTATTGAATTCACCACAGTAAACTTGGAGCCATGCAACACGATAAGCTGTAATCTCCCTCAAGGCTCCCTCAAGTCAAAGTTCATGGACATGTCCTTAAAGCTTTATGGATACATCCATGCAGTTTTCTTGGCAAACAA
Organism: Protobothrops mucrosquamatus; assembly: GCF_001527695.2. Lineage (NCBI taxonomy): Eukaryota > Metazoa > Chordata > Lepidosauria > Squamata > Viperidae > Protobothrops > Protobothrops mucrosquamatus. The sequence continues at coordinate 329,608 of NW_015387599.1, forward strand.
TATGGAAGTGTTACCTTCCAGGGTTTTTGTTTTGTTATGTTTTTAATTTCTAATACCATGTGATTCATCCAAGGACTAATGAAAAACAAACTTGTTTAGCTTTCAAATCTAGATAATCCTAGCCATTTACTGACAATGCTGCAACTATACTTTCATCAGAACTCAACATTCTCTACATTCTAGAGCAAAGGTTCTCCAATCTTCCAGAAGTTTTGAGATTGCAATACTCAGGATTGACCTAGCAGGGCCAAAGGAATTCTAGGAATAGCAGCCCCAACTCTTTAAAAAGTTTCTCTAGGTCATTGTTTTCAAACTTGGTAACTTTAAGATGTGTGGATTTTAGTTCCCAGATTTCCCCAGCCAGCACTTTGGTCACAAAATGCTCAATATTTTCTGGTCTATGCAAGAATAGTACAACCTATTCTCCAAAGTACCTGCAGGCAGAACAAGAAGCAACGGATGGAAACTAATCAACGAGATACGCAATCTAGAACTAAGGAGAAATTTCCTGACAGTGAGAACAATTACTCAGTGGAATGGCTTGCCTTCAGAAGCTGTGGGTGTTCCATCACTGGAGATTTTTTAAGAAAAGATTGGACAACCATTTGTCTGAAATAGGGCCTCCTGCTTGAGCAGGGGTTGGACTAGAAGACCTACTGTAAAATAAAAAACAAAATGTATAAAATGGTTGACCAAGACCTCAATGGTTTTCCAGTGGCCTCTTGCAAGTTCCTTCATCATGCCAACCAGAATAAGGTAAACAGTTCTCCCATTTAGGCTACAAAATAATTGGCACCTAATTTTCATGGATGGAAATATATGGGTTTCCATGGAAGGCTTTCTGGCTGGTCTCCTCTAAATCTAAGTCTAAATCTGATTTCAGACTGGCTGAGACCACACAGAAGAAAGGAAGCAACACTCATAGTTAGTCACACAGGCTGTTTCTGGGTTTACATCCAAGGCAGAAATTGCTCATCCTTGCTCTGTTTCCTTCTGCATCATGCCACTTTGGTGAGGAGATTTTTTTTAAGTTGACTGCTAATGAAAACAACATAAAGGTTAAAAAAGAAACCCATGGATTTACTTTTAAAAAGAACTTTGATGCAATTAAAACAACTGTTTGGAACTGGTTTATGTATGCTTATATATGTCCAATTTGTCACCCTCAAAAGCTTAAATTGTCCTGTGAAAGAGGATAATTAGCTTAAATAAGAGGATGTGATTTCAGTAATCTTCACAACTACAACTGCCTATGATTCTGCCTCAAAAGGCAGCACATTAGAATTCCCACTGTAATTCAGAGAAATGTGCTTCAGATAACAATATAACGCAGCGACCATTTCTGGTTACTGTGAAATGTTTACAAAGCTAAAATAAAGAGGTTAGTTGGATTGCACTTATTATAGTAGTAATATTACACACCCACACCCACACACCAACACCAAAACTCACCTCTGATATCTGACGGTTTTCTGACAGTTCTCTGACAGTTAGAACAATTAATCAGTGGAACAACCTGCCTCCAGAAGTTGTGAATGCTCCAACATTGGAAGTTTTGAAGAAGAGACTGGACAGCCATTTGTCTGAAATGGCATAGGGTTTCCTGCCTGAGCCGGGGGTTGGACTACATGACCTCCAAGGTCCCTTCCAATTTTATTATTATTATCTTCCCAAAATATTTATTTTCAATTCCAGTCAGGAGAAAAATGAAATAATATAATTAATTTGATCTAGTGGTTAAAGTACCAGGCTAGAAAGTCAGAAACTCTGAGTTCAAGTCCTGCCTCATCCATGAAAGCCAGTTGGGTGACTTTGGGCCAGTCATTCTCGCTTGACCTAGACCTCACAGGGTTGCTTTATGGGGAAAATAAGAGGAGGAAGGAGTGTTGGATATGTTTGCTGTCTTGAGTTATTTGTAAAAATAATAAAGATGGGATATAAGCAAATAAGGAAACTCTTTTTTCATTTTCTTATAACAGCAATAATTGATAGAAAATGTTTTAATGCAATATATACTATATTATGGATAAAAACTTCATTAAACCATAAAGCTGACATTTAAATTGCATTATTTAAAATATAAAATTTTCCCTGTCTCAAAACTTACTAGCTGAGGGAACTCTAACTTCTTCCAAACTGTTAACAGAACATGTAGAATCTAGAAAATATTATTTTTATTTTAGGGAGACATGTTTATACTGTATAACCTTTTCTGTAGAATAATCCAATCATAACCTTTTCTTTCTATTCTAATCACCGAAAGCTTTCAAGTTTCATTTCTTGGACGTGGCCCCTGAAAAGATATTAGCAAGGCTTTTTGAAGTATTTCCCCTTCAATTAAGAAGAATATATAATTGTATTTGTTCAGAATTCGAAGAAAAGGAGGAGGAGAAAGAAGTGCAACTCCTTTGAAAGAAAGAGGACTGAACCGATGGAAAAATGGAAGAAAAAGAAGGGATGAAGAAGGGTTAGAATGAGAAGTAAAGATGTAGAAGAAAAGTGATAGAACCTGGGGGTGGAGTCAAAAGAAGAATCAGCCTGGAGTCTCTACGTAGCCACAGATGGAGGAAGTCAACCTCCTCTTGAATTCCATTGACCCTTATCTAACACCAACATCATGCTAACTATTACTTGAATAGATTCTTGTCCATAGACATGATTAATTAAAAAACCCAATTTAATTGGAATTTCACTTGTGGTCCTGGTCTTTGGTGCCTGACAAAGTGAAGAGATGAGGATGGCAAAAGATTTTATCAATTATTTTGCGGTATTCTTAACCATTCTAGAGACTTCATTTTGGGTGACTGTTATTAAATAATTTATGTTACATTCTATTATATTAGGCCCAACATTGTGGTTTCTACACAAACTAGAGTGATGCCAAAATGATGACATGTATGCTATAACATCATCATGCAAGTGACACCATTATATAGTTACTGTATATCCAGATATCTGTCATAAATCTGTAATGGTGTCATTTGGATGGTGGTGTCACAGGTGACATCACACATGTTTATTCATCACCTTTTCTCTCTGCAAGGTGCTTGACCTAACAGTGAAATTCTAATGCTATTGATGTACAGTTATGGGTACTCGTCCCCTTGCTTTAACACAAGGAAATGTAATATTAATAACCACAAAAACTCTTATAGTCTTCTTGATATATTCGCAAAAAACTAAAATGTAATTCTTTGGTGTTCTGAGAACATATTTGCAGCTTCACAAGAAGTGAACATAAGGAAGGCAGAGGAGAGGAGAGCAGAAAGAAAAATTAGGTTTTGCGGTTGCTAGAAAACAAAAACAGAAGTCCTTGCATAATCATTTTTTTTAAAAAAGCTATTCATTCTGAAATTATAAATTGCTATTTAGTAGTTGGCAATATTAAGAATATAAACGGTAGTTTAAAATAATAAAATAAAATAGTTGGGAAAGTTCATCAATCTCGGCATATTTTCACTTTAGACCCCTTCAGATGAATATGTGGAGTCTTCCAACTGGATAAAAAATGCTGTAGGACGTTGCACCTCGCACTCCTTATTTAACTAAACCAGGGGTAGCTGGCTCAGGAATTCTGGGAGTTGAAGTCCACGAGTCATAAAAGAGTCAAGGTTGCCTACCCCTGAACTAAACCTTCATTCAGTCAGTTGATTTGAAGGGGAATTGTATTTGTATTTGCTTGAACTTGAGTGGAATAATATGCACAATTTAGGTTGCTAAAAAAGCAGTTCACAGACAAAGTGGTAAATACACAAACAGTTGTTTTTAGACTTCTGACTAAACACAAGAACGTTGGAGGTTGGAGCAGTGTGTTTGTCAGGTTCAAGCTCTCAGCGCTTTCAGAACAAAATCTATTCTCAGTTTCAAGTGTTAATATTAATTATATAATACATTAGGGACTGGAGGTGAAGTACTGTATTTGTATCACCCTCCTCCTAAATTGGATGTTTTTCTATGCATGGACTTCAATTCCCAGAATTCCTTAGCCACTTTAATCATGGCTGAGAATTTTGGGAGTTGATGTGAACACATCTGGATGATGCCTGAACTGAGAAGGGTTGAATTGAAGGAGTGCTTCTTCCCATACATTTCTTCCCAAATTCTGAGACTAACATCAAAATTTTTATTTCCAAGTTCTGAGACTAACATCAGAGCCCTTTCAGACAACAACAACAACAACAATAATAAAGTTAGAAGGGATCTTGGGGGTTATCTAGTCCAACCCCCTGCTCAGGCAGGAAGCCCTATACCATTTCAGACAAATGGCTGTCCAGTCTCTTCTTAAAAACTTCCAGTGTTGGAACATTCACAGCTTCTGGAGGCAGGTTGTTCCACTGACTAATTGTGCTAACTGTCAGAAAATTTCTCCTTAGTTCTAGGTTGCTTCTCTCTTTGGTTAGTTTCCATCCATTGCTTCTTGTCCTGCCTTCCGATGCTTTGGAGAATAGCTTGACTCCCTCTTCTTTGTGGCAACCCCTGAGATATTGGAACACTGCTATCATGTCCCCCCTCGTCCTTCTCTTCATTAAACTACACATACCCAATTCCAGCAGCCATTCCTTATATGCTTTAGCCTCCAGTCCCCTAATCTTTGTTGCTCTTCTCTGTACTCTTTCTAGAGTCTCAACATCTTTTCTACATCGTGGTGACCAAAACTGGATGCAGTATTTCAAGTGTGGCCTTACCAAGGCATTGTAAAGTGATATTAACACTTCACGTGATCTTGATTCTGTCCCTCTGTTAATGCAGCCCAGCACTGTTTTGGGATGCAGCCTAGCACTATTTTCTAACTGATGACTTGTAAATGGATCTTTTCAATAATAGCCATTAACTCTGAATACATTCCAGAGAAATTCACCTGGTACCTGCTCTGTTATTTTTTGACTCTGTAGGGAAATATCATTTTGGGGAGAGAGAGGCTTTTATTATATTTGCATTTTTGGTGTTATATGGCATTTTAAACAGCTTTGGTTTTGCTGTATTTCTATTCTCTGTTGCTTTTAACTGCAGCTTTGACTGAAAAATCTGTGGTTATTAGTCTTGCATTAGGAAGGTCTTTTAAGATGAAGGTGACTGATACTACAGTAGCAGCAAGAGAAGATGAATCAGGCAAATGGGCAGACAGCATACAGATAGTGAAGAGTGACAGAGTCAGTAGAGAAGTTCATGGTTCTAAGATTATTATTCTAAGACTGACAACAATAGAAACAGCACAGAAGAAGCAGGAATAGGGAATTCTAGGTCCCTATGATGGGCTGTGCGCTGAAGGCCTTTAGAGCAGGGCTTTTCAACCAGTGGTATGGGTACCACCTGTGGTACATTGGCACCTGGCAGGTGGTATGCAACCATCCTAGAAAAGTGATAGCGGGGGAGGGGAATGAGCTGAGCCGGTGGTAGCACTGCACAAGCCTGAGCGAGAGATGGCTGGAGCTGCAGGGCTGTCAGGGCTCAGCGGAAGTGCCAGGATCAGCGCCAGGCTCCAGCTGGAGTTTGGTGCTGATCCTTGTGCTTCTGCTGAGCCCTGAAGAAGCACCAATCAGCTGGAAAGCAGCACTGATCCTGGTGCTTCTGCTGAGCCCAGAAGAAGCGCCGATCAGCTGGAATGTTGCAGCATCTCCAGGGTCTTGTGATTTACATTCAGATGCTTGGCAACTGATTCATATTTATGACGGTCACAGTGTCCCAGGGTCATGTGAAGTGACCA
>NW_015387599.1:336018-343749 GCF_001527695.2 Protobothrops mucrosquamatus
TCTTTTGATTTAGAGAGTGAGCCACTTTGTTTTGAGTTAGGTAAAAACATTTTCTCCTTTCATATATAAGCACTTTTACTTCCTTAAATTGTTTTATGATTAGGATAATTAGCCCTGATAAAAGCTAAACATTGATTTGAGATTTGTGTCCCGCCCACCCCTTGGGCTTTTAGGAGAAGTTTGGGGAGCCTGCCACTCTATAACCCTTGAGGTCTACAAGCCTTTTGTAAGGCACTGCATTTGCTCACAGCTGAATGAAATTTTGGAGACTTCAAGCTTGAGTCATAGCTGGCACCCAGTTCCTCCAGTGATGAAGCAAAACAGAGGAGAAAAGTGCACGCACTAGAAAGAGTAGTTCTCTTTATGTGGAGGCATTAGTGGGATAAAGAAGTTAGTTTCTGGCTACTGCAGAATAGTCATATTTTTTGTTTGCTTGCATCATCTTACTACCAGCAACATGGGATTTCCTCCATATGTTTGTTTCTCATAAGGTAGACTTCTGTGTTCAGTCTGTGTTCTCATTGCAGTTATGATGCGTTTTCTGCTTTAAAGTAATGAGAAATGGTGCCTTCAACTTTTATTTATTGTAGTCATAAAATGGTCTAGAACAGGGGTGTCAAACCGCCGGCCCACGGGCTGGATGCATCATGGCGAAACCGCACCCACCCCATTGCCGGCAATGGAAAAAAAGTCGTGATACGTCGTGACATGTCATGTGACATTGTGAGTTTGACACCCCTGCTCTAGAACTTTGGGCCAAAGCTGGTGTCAACATGTCCCATATACTACATGAGAATTGGTTTGGTAGCTTGGACACTGAAACAAAATCTTAAATATATAAAAAATTATGAAAATGAATAATATCATAATATGCTATTAAATTTATTTAATAGTAATAATAACAACAAACTTTACTCCCATTTCAGTTGGGTACTTACTTGACAGTGTTTTTCATTAGCCAAGAGAACATTGGTACTTGGTTTTATTACTGCAATGTTATGCAATATCTTGATCATATTATCCTAATATAATCTAGGATGCCCATCCTAGAACTTCCTATACCCTGTTTTTATTTTTCTTCTCTATCCTTGTTGAACAGAGAGATCTTAATGTCCTTTGGTCTTTCTCCTTCCTTCCTTCCTTCCTTCCTTCCTTCCTTCCTTCCTTCCTTCCTTCCTTCCTTCCTTCCTTCCTTCCTTCCTTCCTTCCTTCCTTCCTTCCTTCCTTCCTTCCTTCCTTCCTTCCTTGAAATATCTTGCTTGTCTGATGTCCAAAAAACACTTTTTCCAAAAGGCAACTGGACTTGGTTTTCTTCTTTGAAAATATTTCACTTCTCACCCTAGAAGCTTCTTCAGCTTTAAGAAGTTCAGTTCTTAGAACTGAAGAAGTTTCTTGGGTGAGAAGTAAAATATTTTCAAAGGAAAAAAAAACCCAAGAAAGCCCAGTTGTCTTTTGGAAAAAGTACCTTTGAGACAACCATGATCTGGATGACTGAGAATCTCTATAGACATTTGTTTATCTGATGTCTTCTTACTCCTTGACTGACAGAGAGATCCTCACAATTGGGTAGCCTGACATGGTTCCCCTCCTCAGTTACCCCCTTCTTCCCTTTTCTCTGGAAGGTACAGCCTAGCCTCCCTTCCATATTTCCTTGCCTAAGCCTCCACTGGCCCTGCCTGGAGAGTCCAGTGACATCTCAAAAGCAGCTGCCACCAGAGAGGGAAAGAGCAGGCAAGAGTTCCCAAGGATGGTGCTGTTTGATGTAAGAAATCCTGGGGCATTGACTATATAGCTAAGGCAGGCTACTATGCCACTCTTCTTTCTGGAGATCTAGCAGTATTGTCAGTGGCCAAACAGCATTTTGAATCCTGACAGCAGAAACATTCCTTAACAAAATTCTATCACAGATTGAAGTGTCACCTTCTCCTAAGCTAAGCTATGGCCCTGATCAGATCAGATCTGTTGGGAAATAGTGGAGAAATCTAATAATTTTCAACAATAAGAGTTAAAGGCTTTGATCTATTTTATACGAGGAACAACTTTCTCCGTGTGATGCCTCCCAGATGGATTAGATTTCAGTTCTGCAATTCCTAGTTATTGAAGTTTAATGGATTTAATCCACAACATCTACAAGCTGTAGAGAGTGTTTTCTTTCTGGATGAAAACATTTGCCTTACAAGTCATGCTTTAGTGTGTTTCCCCAGTACCACAAACCTAGCCATTATTTTTCTGAAGTTTTAATTGTTTTTATTCTATAACTACATAGTTATAATTATTTTATAACTAAAGATTGTTTTCAATATTTTAAAACTTTGGGAACTTTCACAGCTATAAACACAGAGTGTTCCCAAATCAAAACTATACTGTAGAAGGATAAGCAGCAGAAACCATTCCTCTTGCATGCTGCGACAGGTCTTTGCAAACACTCTTTAAACAAAATGGAACAAAGAAACCTCTTGGATGATTTGTACAAAACCGCTTTCCTTGATGTTCAACCTGATTCTTACCACTATTCAACCCATGCCAATCTATATGAGTGTGGATGTGTATTTTCTCAATCTGATTCAGACAATACCATTAAAACTTTCATTCAGGTGGGTACTACCACAAATGACTTCCACATGGGTTAACAACTTGCAAAATCCCAGTTTCTGCTGGCAGGAATAGCCAACACTCCAGAAGACAGGCTTAGGATACAGGAGGATCTGGACAGACTTGAACACTGGGCGCTATCTAACAAAATGAAATTCAATGGTGAAAAAAGTAAGGTTCTACATTTAGGCAAGAAAAACCTACATTTAGGCAAGAAAAACAGGTATAGTATAGGGAATACCTTGCTCAATAGTAGTAATTGTGAGAGGGACCTCGGAGTCCTAGTGGACAATCACCTAAATATGAGCTAGCAGTGTGCTGCAGCTGCCAAAAAGGCCAACACAGTGCTGGGCTGCATTAACAGAGGGATAGAATCAAGATCACGTGAAGTGTTAATACCACTTTACAATGCCTTAGTAAGGCCACACTTGGAATACTGCATCCAGTTTTGGTCACCACGATGTAAAAAAGATGTTGAGACTCTAGAAAGAGTACAGAGAAGAGCAACAAAGATGATCAGGGGACTGGAGGCCAAAGCATATAAGGAAAGGCTGCTGGAATTGGGTATGTCTAGTTTAACGAAGAGAAGGACGAGGGGGAACATGATAGCAGTATTCCAATATCTCAGGGGCTGCCACAAAGAAGAGGGAGTCAAGCTATTTTCCAAGGCACCTCAGGGCAGGACAAGAAGCAATGGATGGAAACTAATCAAGGAGAGAAGCAACCTAGAACTAAGGAGAAACTTCCTGACAACAATTAACCAGTGGAGCAACCTGCCTCCAGAAGTGGTGAATGCTCCAACACTGGATGTTTTTAAGAAGAGACTGGACAGCCATTTTTCTGAAATGGTATAGGGTTTCCTGCCTGAGCAGGGGGTTGGACTAGATGACCTCCAAGGTCCCTTCCAACTTTATGATGATGATGATGATGATGATGATGATGATGATGATGATGATGATGATGATGATATATTCTTAATCCTGTGAACTCTAGAATCAATAGTCAAGAGGATTGTGAGAACTGGTTGTTTTGAAAACAAATTCTAACCTCTGTATCTACTTGGATGAGAGACTCAATGTAGTGAAAATTGTCCTGCTTTCTCTGTGAAAGGGACTTGTTTTTCCCCCTCTGTTTTTTCCTTTTCCCAGGGCGCCAGAAAATTCCTGTTGAATTTGTCTTGTCATGGGTAGTGTTTTGAACATTATTTATTGTTGGAGGTGGTGGGTGATATGATTAGTAGTATCACTGTTTTCTGTTATACAGTTTTCCATCACTCAGAGGCCTGTCTAGCTGTTGATATTTTCCAATCTGGAAAAAAAACCCGCAATAAAATGCATTCTGTAATGAAAACATGCCTGTAGATTCATCCAAGTGTGAGAAATCAGACGGACTGGCTGCAGATTGCTGGAGACAGAAATGCAGAATCACAAACTGCACAGCATTCACACAGTCCTCTTGACAGCCTTTAAATGGAAGTAATGCAAACACATTTGTTTCCATCTATGAGCGTTTCACTGAAATTCTCTTCTCCTTAGAAACAATTTCAAAAGCTAATTCTCTTTCATCTAATTCCTCTATCATATTTGATAGATATTTGAAGATTTTTAAATTAATTTTATGCTGTCTTACAGAAAGCACATGAAAGAGGCAGGAGGCTTAACAAACTACTGTTGCCACCAATGTCCGTACATGTCCCAACAGCTTGTCTACAGTTTCCTTGTATTGCACAAAAAGATTTGACAAAGATTTCTATATTTTTTTTTTTACACAAGCAAGTAGAAAAGTCTTTCAGCAACCAGGAAAGTAGGTTTGCCAATCATGTGAAGGTTTATTTCATTTCTGACAATCATGATGGAAACTAAGTGCATGTTACATCAAGGGTCTGGCCTGTATGCCTCATTTTTCTAAAAATCTCCTAACTATTCAGTCTTAAAGCAGTTGGCCACGCTAGTGGGAAACATTGAGAGTTGATCTCAAATATGTCTGGAAAGTTTCAAGTTGCAGAAAGTTGGCACAAGTCATACAAACATAATACAGTGCAGTAGATTCACCCACCCACCCTTATTCTATCCATATTATTTTTCAGTTTGAGAAAGTTCAAGAATGCTTTACAAATACAACTAGACTAACTTCTTCAGGCAGGTGGCAGGCTGGGATAATATGAAATAAGCAAAGGTCTAACTAACATAGAATAGAGAAGAAAAACCTTGACACTGTATTTTTATTGATGCATCCTAGGGTTGCATTTGCTTTCCTTGAATCTATAATTGCACTGTTTGCTCATATTCACCAAACCACCATAATTCTCCTCTCGTGTACTTATGTCCAGTATTGTTTCCCTTTCATTTTTGTTTTCAAGTACTGTATATTTCCAGCTTTGATATTAAGTTCAGAATTTTTCTTGGAAAATAAAATTGAGCAGGGACTGNGCATCCTAGGGTTGCATTTGCTTTCCTTGAATCTATAATTGCACTGTTTGCTCATATTCACCAAACCACCATAATTCTCCTCTCGTGTACTTATGTCCAGTATTGTTTCCCTTTCATTTTTGTTTTCAAGTACTGTATATTTCCAGCTTTGATATTAAGTTCAGAATTTTTCTTGGAAAATAAAATTGAGCAGGGACTGACTGGGCTGCTGATTTTCTTAGTCAGCCTGTAGATAGCTTTATGCTTTCCTAATAATTTTAGGAAATTATTATTAGGAAGCACATATCATATAAATTATTAGGAAAGCAAAAAGTTACATGCTGGCTGTAATCTGTTTTCTGGACCAGGTTACTAAATCCTCAACTGTCCAAAAGACACTTCACTCTTGAAAAGATGCTTTATGTGCTGGGATATGTTAATTTTGTTCCTCTATGAGACAAAATTAATTGTTAAAACTAATGTCATTTGACGGCTGACTCAACAATAGCTGGTGATTCCTTAGGGCTCACTTAATGGCTAGTAATGAGAAGGCTGGCAGGATTCGGTTTGGCATGGTCACAAGCAGGAAGCCAGCCATGAGTAAGGCCCATCAGGTATCCTCATTGTCTAATTGTTCTTATAGACAGAGTTCCAAGTAGGATCTGCTACTCAGAATACGGAAAACTGTCTCTTGAATTTATATCTTAATTATATTTTGTGACTGTCTCTCTTTCTAAAGTATATGTCTAGGAATGCATGTAATAGCCATTTTGAATGGTTTTGTACTCTATAACCATTCAAATGGCCAGTACATGCATTCCTATGTAACTATTCAGTAATGGGCCTTTTAATCAAATCAACTCCTTTACTTTTTAAAAAGTTTAGGATAGTAAATGCAGAACGGCAGTGGATAGCAGATAAAGGATGAAAGTGTAGTGGCACATTAGCAATGAGGTTGGCCCTTGAGAACAAAGGGGCATATTTTTCATCCATAGAATTCTGGTTCCTGGGAGATGACTCTACATCTTGCAAGCAACGGTGCCTGTTTAATGTCTGTGGCAACTTTCACTCTTATAACAAATTAATTACAGTGGTGAAGCCAAGGCTTCAGTGAACAAGTCATGCTGTTTTCAAGTTGATTTGCCAAGCAACCTGTATGTTTTTAACTTTCTGCAACCTGACAACTCATTTTTTATTTCATTTTTCTAAAGACTGCTCTATAACACTAGAGCTCAACAGCAGGAGATCATGACCTGTCAGATGCCTGGCACATCTTCTTTGAAGATAATATATCTAGCTCAGGGTTGAGTCCTTGGTGCTCTCTGAGCTTGGTTGTTTGCTTGCAGATGAATATGGAGTTTGTTCCCTGTTTATATATAATAGCTTGACCTGCCAGTTTTGGTGGGAATATGTTTTTTCTTCTTGTTATAGTTCCTTGATTAGGGTATTGTTTCTACCTGAGTGTTTGGCTATTGTTAATCCCTGCTTATCTAGATGTTGACTGCTGGAGTGGATGTGTTTTGGCCTTTTTGCTTCCTTCTTAACTTTGTTATTGCTTCTTTTGAATCTATTATATGTCTATTTGTCTACAATGGTTGATTTGTCCGAATGCCAGACTTCCAGGAATTCCCAAATATTTTTGGATTTAGTTTGATCTAGGATGCCCACTTTTTCCCAGTTGAAACTATGGATGAGTCTGTCCATGTGTTGCCAAATAAATGACTTTCATTTTGTCTTCTGACTGCTAGTTGGTGTTCATGGATGCACTGTTTGTTGTACGTAATAGCTTATGTTTGTCGTACATAATAGCTGTTTTTCGTACATAATAGCTGTTACACTTCTAGAAATAAAGCATAATCATCTGGTGTTACCTAGTGGGGTAATGAATTGTCTGCAAACAAACAACTAAGTTCAGAGAACACCAAGGACTTTTCTTTGGTTTGCTGAACCAATCAACAAAACAAGTAAGATGTTTCTTCATTTGTCTATGCAGGCCCACATACACAATTGGTGGACTGCATTCATCTTCATAGGTGGTTAGTTTTTGAGTTGAAAGCAACCAAACAAAATATAATTGAGCCTCCCATCTCTAGTAGAGAGGATTCAAACACAAATTAATAGCTAATTATTGAGCACACCACATGAAATCAGTCACTGATATCTTGTTCAGTAACCTCAGTAACAAATCTGCTATTTTTTGCTTTCTTGAATCACATGCTGTTCAATATTGTATACGTTCCTTTCCATTGGATTATGGTCAAGGAGGAGGAGGAGATTCATTGCATTTATGTCTAACCTTTTCTCTGAGAGCTGTGTGAGTACAGATTCCAATTGCAGGTTCCAGTTCCAACTGCAGGTTCAGCAAGAATTATATAACTGTCTTGCTGATCTTTAAAAGTCAGAGTATTTGCAAAATAACAAAACATCTATAATCATTTGTTACGTGCACAGGTAGAATCTCAAAAAAGCATGCAAGATTTTGGGTGAGATTTCAGCAATTTGGAATGAGGTTTGAACCTTATTTTATATATTAATTGATGCTCATGCCATATTGCAAGATTGATGTCCAGTTCCTGAGGAAATTATAAATAAGAAAGACAGTTTTTGAGTTTACCCGAACTTGAACTCTTCTTCAAGTACAGATTAAAAGTATTTTGAACAATTCTGGAGAACTCAGAAGCTTACTTAATGCTTTGCAGTGCAGTTAGTTCTAATAATATATTATTCCAAT
>NW_015387599.1:344294-374848 GCF_001527695.2 Protobothrops mucrosquamatus
AGTCTCAACATCTTTTTTACATCGCGGTGACCAAAACTGGATGCAGTATTCCAAGTGTGGCCTTACCAAGGCATTGTAAAGTGGTATTAACACTTCACGTGATCTTGATTCTATCCCTCTGTTAATGCAGTCTAGCACTGTGTTGGCCTTTTTGGCAGCTGCAGCACACTGCTGGCTCATATTTAGGTGATTGTCCACTAGGACTCCGAGGTCCCTCTCACAGTTACTACTATTGAGCAAGGAATTAAATATAAACATTTATATTTAATTAAATAATTAAATTAATTAAATATAAACATTTCAGCATGTAATAAAACTAGAATAGAGAAGTCAACCTAAGTACAATTATCTAATATAATTGTAGTATTTAATCAATAGCACAGTATCATGGTTACTGGTCAGAAAGCAAGTTAGAAGGCAGTTACTGGTTAGATGCACAGTATCATGGTTAGAAGGGGAAATATTAGATTTGTCTACCAGGCCATTCCCCTTCTAATGTTATTATTATCTAAAATATTATTTCCCTATCAAATAAAAAGCAGCATAAGAGCATTTAAAATTCTCTACCACAAGAGCATCACAAAATCTTCCTTTGAATAAAAGAAGGATAGAGCATTGAGTCTAGAAATTATGAAAGCTCTTTTAGGAGATGGATATAAAATGTTTAAATAATTAGCACAGGATAACAATCTTCCCATCAACTATCTCATACAAGGAGGAATGGCCAGTCTCTCTGTACATAACAGTATCTAAATAACAATATTTCATGGCAATATATTTGATGTCTCCAATACATAAAACCATAAGCCATTAAGTAGCTGTTCTGTTTTATAGCAATGTTGTTTAATTTTGCCATACAAGATCCGGACATAATTTTCACTGTTCTGTAGCTTGCGCATTTTAAATCTGTGCAAGAGCTCATAGCAAAGTAAATGATGCCTTGGCTGACTAAGTGTGTTTATCTGACAGGATAGTGCCATCAGCTGGCCAATTCAATTTATTGGTGGATTTCACTGAAACATTCAGAGAGGTGCACATTATTAAATATAAACTGAATTATATATGGGTGTTTGTGGAACTGAACAACTAAATACAATTCTCTGCCCTGTTGGGTAAAGTTAATCTGGACTCTTGGTCTCAATCACCAGTTACTATGTTCAGAACTGAATAGAATAGAATGAATAGAATAACTTTCCTGTCACTTTAAATGTACACTAATCAGCATACATTAAAATGAAATTTCATTGCACACAACTCTCAAAGGGACCAATATGCTGTACATAAATATGACAAAAAAGATATTTTTTTTAGTATTGCTACCGGTAGTTTACGGTTCATTCTTACATTTAGCATCATATATTGAGTGGACTCAAACTAAGCTAATCTCTGCCTTTTGGATTCCATGGTATAACTTATTGGGAGCTAAGGGTGAAACCTTTCAAACTTCTTTTTAGAATACAAGGGAAATTGGGAAACCCAGGATAAGAGAAATAATAATAAAAACTAAAATGTTTTTGCTACATTTAGAACTAGTGTTCTATTTATTAGACAAGAAATGTGCTTCAGTCTAAGTGCATTACCTAAAAAAGATAGAAATATAGGCAACCTAATACAGAAAAATGTACTTTAGAAATGGAATAGAAAAAACACCAACTCTAATTAATATTGTTTCAATAGTGATTGGAGGATTAATAGAGGTGATGTCAGCCATTTTGCTGTCTAGAAATGATTGTCTGCCCATTCTTCTGATGGCCAACTGAACAGTTCAATGAAGCCCTCAGTCACAATGCTGTTGGCATAGCTAATTCCACTTGTGTGAACCCATTCATGATCCTTTGTAAGACATAGTTGATTAGTTGACGTTTTAGTTGTGTAAAGTCAGTCTGTAATTGTTGCTTAAGTAAAAAAAACCCAACAAAAACAAAAAGAAGAGAAAAACCATGGTTTAACTTGGTGCTTAAAACCGGTCTTTGTAGATCTGGGGAAAAGATGCTGAAAATTGAACTGGCTTTAAAGCAGCGGTTCTCAACCTATGGGTCGCAACCCCATTTGGGGTCGATCGACCATTTCACGGGGGTCACCAAGCAAGGCTGTCTGCCATTTTTTCCCCTTTTCTGGCGGGTGCCTTACCTCCCTTGAGCTGGGCCAGCTGGTGGTCGGCCTGCTCTGTCTCTGCCGCTTGCCAGCTACGCCTTGGCTGGCGCAGGGGGCGGAACCATGCATGTGCGGCGCTCCCGGGCATGGAAAGTCCTTGACTTACAACCAGTTGGGTAGTCCTCGACTTACAACCGGTTTAGTCCTCGACTTACGATCGGTTTAGTCCTTGACTTACGACCAGTTGGGGGTCGTGGCATTAAAAAGGTTGAGAACCACCGCTTTAAAGGAACCAACACTTTCATGAGGAAAACTTACAATGTCTGAGGCTTTTTAGTGCAGAAAAAAGATGAGTAAATGGGTACTGTTAGAGGTATATAATGCCATGCATGATAGAGAAAAATATTAATTTGGTGTTTTTTCCTCTCCTTCTTTCAAGATGTTACAAGAAGGAGTCATCAGATGAAGTTAATTAATGGGACATTTAGCTTCTTTTCTTGAAGCCAAGTGGATGTCATTATCTCATACAATTAGATTATGTACAAAGGTCTTTTCCTTAGAAAACTTTATGTAAACCATGTGGCTGTCTGGGAGGGAGGAAGTATACTCTATGGACCTCATTAATATTCAGATATATGTCAGTATGCTGTTGGCGGAAATTGTGATATGAAAACCAATGTGATGTAATGATAAGGATCAGGAATATATAATAGGATCAAGGAGACCCAGTTTTAGGTCCCACTCTAGCTTAGGTATGGGAACTCCTACCTCCCAGATTTTGTGTAATAAAATGAAGAGAGCTTTTGGGAGAAAGAAAGACAGAAATTGAACGAATACATCATACATGACTCTGCTCCATATTCATATGTTGGAATAATCATTAAGGTAATATAAATACAATAAATGATCCACTCAACCATCAAATTTGCATCTGTTTAGAGGCTCTTAAAGCTGTTGTCCTTTTCCAACAGAGACTATGCTTTGGTAATAACTGTAGGATTCACCTCATACTGTCACTGTATTTGTAAGAGAAAATAGTTATTGCTATAGCTGACAGTAGTTCCTGTCATGGAGATCAGTTTTATTTCTCCATCTTAGTGACCTTGAAACACCTGTGAACTACAATTCCCCCAACACTTATCCAGCACATGCTCTTCAGATTGAGAAATGATGGATTAGTCAGGGGTGTTAAACTGCCAGCCCGTGGGCCACATGCGTCACGCCAAAACCGCACCCACCCCATTGCCAGCAATAGGAAAAAAGTCACAATACGTCACGTGACTTCACAAGTTTGACACCCGTGGATTAGATTAAACTAACTTGGTCATATTTCCATGACATAACCTGTGCTGTGGTATCTGGACAGTTATTGCATGATAAGAAAGCTTTAAAGCTTTCCCAATGAGCAAAACAACCTGTCTCCCAAACAAATACATAAATAGGGAAGAATAGTATGCTCTTCTGTTGAAGTAGTATTTGGTCCAGCCACATCACCATAGCAACAAGATACAGACCACTAATAACTCCATGCAAGATTTCCAGATCACTGTTCTCATTGCATCAGCAGTTCAAAGGCCCAGATGAATTAAGGGCCAGAAATAGTCACTCCAGATCAAGTTAGTCCATCTGGAATGTGAGTTTGCAAACTCTGCCAATGATTGCAGATCAAAGGAACTCCTCTTCTCTCTGCATGAGGGATTCGAACAACAGAGGAAAAGAGAGTGCTGCGTGGAACTGCAAAGTTAAAAATGAAACAAAGAACCTAAAAGAAGTCCAGCTTTGATACTGAGGCCATGGATTTTGGAATTTATTTACTCTGTTTTTTTAACTCTTAGAGCAGTGCCCCCCCATGGGCACCACAATGCTGATGCAGCTATGGCACTTTGCGATAAATAAGTGGGTTTGGGTTGCGATTTGGGCATTCGATCTCTAAAAGGTTTGCCATCACCATCTTAGAGAGTCTCCCAAAGCTGCTCTTAGAAGTACACAGGAATGCTGAATTAAATAAACAGGAGAGAAAAGACACTGACTTATCAACCTTCTTGTAAAATGTGATCCTGCATTGCCCAAGCTATTGAGGAGGAAGGCCGGGACAAAAAAACACTGGAGTAGAGAGTATGCTGATTAGCATATTAGTATGTCCAGTAACGAAGATATGCCTATCATAGTAAATACTGATATGTGTACCCATGTTGCTGAGGTCCATCAACATTCCAATCACCTTATGTCATTTGTCATCAATACTGCTGTCCATCAATTAAACATTTTCTTGGCCTATGCTCACAAACTAGGTATGATAAGAAAAGAAAAAACAGTTTGGGATGAAACTATAAATTGTGTATCTGCATGCCTGTAATTAGACTTGTTGCTTCTCTGCAGTGACCTAAACTGCAGGATATGTCAGGACATGGCATGGCTATGAAAATCATCTAGCTGAATCTGGTTGCTGTATCTGATCAGGTGAAATAATCCAAGAAGCAGACCCTGCACCTTGTAGGAAATGAAGGAGGAAGAGAAGAATTTGCATGATGTCACTGGAAAGGCCAAGGCAGAATTTGGAGCTTTTTCTACTTCTCTATATGTCTACATGTCTATATATCTATCAAGATTACTAGAAACAAAACACAAATGCTATTGCATTTGTTTTAAGTAAGATGCAATAAAGGCAAATGTTGGCAGTATGATCTGGAAATAAAAAAAAAGTCACAAAAGTATTACATTCCAAAGTTGACCATAACTTGCCATTTTCTGGGCCATGGAATGTTTTGGAGGGGAAAACAGAAAACTAGATTGAAGAGGATTAGAGCTGCCAGGAATAAGGAATCAGTAGCTAGTTGTTTTCCCGAGCAGATGCACTTCACCCTGAATCATTCATTATTTTGTACGTGAGCAGATTGCCGCTTAGGTGAGTGAAAAACTGCACTATCTCTCCCTACCAGATGCCCTGCCAAAGACATTTTATTTTCACAGAAAGGTTTTTGTCATGCATTATCTCTATTTTCTGATAAGATATAGAACAGATGTTACATGAGATGAACTAAACACAAAGGAAGGTGAGAGATCAAAAGCAAATAACTTTAATAAAAACTCATAAAATGAAATGAAGACAGCAGCAAATTAAACAATGCAGTCATTATATTATTGCCTGACTGTCCTTCCTCTTAGACTCTAGACAACCTGCCAAGCTTTTCTGCAGACGCTGCCCAGAAATCAAGATGAAATTAGCTGTGCTTGGCTGTTGTTTTTACTGCAATACATGTATAAATTTGGAAGACTAATCTTTCTCCCTCTCTATGGTCCCAACCCTGTGCTATTGAAATGCATCGAATGTATAAGAGCACTTATTCCTCTAAAATCCTAATTAAGGTTAGGGTTAGAGCTGAAATCCTATAACCAACATCTAAGTGTTGTACATGTAGTAAGTAATGTATGTAATAAGTGTGGCTTACTATGGTATGAAGTCATTCTGCTGTTTTGTGAAGAATGTCTTCCAAAAGTGGTCTATATTTCAAGGCCAGCCTATCCTAAGGCAGCCTGAAGCTTGACTAAGTTGTTTCAGCATGCAAGTTGTGTTTTCCATCTTATGACAGAAGACAGGGCAGGCAAATATCGTAGTGCATGGAAGAGAAGTCTTCAGAGGTGTGCAGCCCACTAGATAGACCAGACCAACAACTCCACAGGAAGGCTAGTGCTACTTTTATTGAAAGTGGTTACAGCAAGAGAATTTGCAATTGTGCTGTACCTCCTGTTCCTTTTTATAATTCAGTGAATTAGGGAGGCACCTGTCTGATCCACTTCCAACTGTTATCTTGTTATTCTGAACTTGAAAAATGTTTCAGCCTCTTTTGCCTAGGTAACAATTCCTGCATGTCTCCATTAGGGTCATTTTTTTTTACTCACTATAGTAAGTCAATAATCTCTTATGTTCCATTGCCACAAGACAGCCAACTGAGCTATGCACTTCCGGGGGCATTTTTGCTGCTAAAGTGACCTAACATCTCACCTTCATGGAATTTTTAGATATACTAAAAATTAAGGTTTTAACTTTTAAAAAATCATGATATTATTTCAACTCCTGGTTCAAGGTTAAAGGACTTCTAGAGAATAATAAAATCACAGACTTATAAGGGATCCAAGAGATCAAATCCAAACCCCTGCACACTGCTGGATTTACTACACCATCCCTGATAGATGACTATCCAGGCTTCATTGAAAATCTTCAGTGAAAAGGAAGAAAGTACTCCATGAAGTAACCAAGAAGCTTAAAGTCGCTCCCTCAGTAAAGCCCCAAGGCTGGCCAGAGCAGAATTTGGGGGGTAGATGGCTACGTGCTTTAAGAGTTACTCCAATGAGAAGTGGTGATCAGAAGATACAAGAATGCCAGATAGGTCGATACCAGCTTACAAATGAGAGGTTAGTAAAAAGCCACCAAACAGGTATAGATGGAATTGTCTGAACAAGTTTGTAATTATTTTTACTTTTTAACTATTTTTACCTAAGTATTCTGTTCCTGTATGAACATATTCTATCTTTTTATTCTATAAGTAATTCTTTTCATTAAATCTATATTTTGGAGCCTGGTCTAAAAATCTCACTGACATCCAGGTCTGCAGAATTTGCATCTGCTTTGGAAAGCAAGATAAAAGTCTCTCTAGGATTAAGTATTTTTGAGGATTTTATACTCAAAACAGAAATTCTTGCTTACCTAGAATTTTTGTTTTGATTACTGTAATTTTATCACCTTGAGAGGTCAAATTTGTTCCATTCTGAGTCATAAAACAGGTTTGACTTCATCTCAAAGATTTGTTTTGTCTCACAGAGGCATCTGTCCTCTTGGTACATACTTTTGTTTTCTCTGGGGATTGTTGGGTTATTATTTCCTGAGCTAGAGCAGGAAAATCTTCTTCCACATTCTGCTGTTTCCAAGAGGTTCAAAGATTCCTAAAATATATGTCTTAAAATTATATCTGCTGGCTTAAATGAAATAAAAATAAATGTTTATATAATATCAGTTCTATTATCTTTATTTATATAGTTCTGACAAAAATCTAGAAAGTTACTTCATATGGAAAACTATGATTATGTGACAAAATTAGAATAGCAAAAGAATCTCTGTTAAGTGTTGATAGAATACTAGGTCTACATCAGATAAATACTTCCACATTGTGGAATTTGGGAATGGCTTGGGGATGTTGTGTCTTAGGATGCACTACTTCCTCTGTTTTTCATTCTTTGAATCTCATAGCTTTATAAAGCCAATGATCACAATGGATGAAATGATAAATAACCGTGAGACACATATAAGAATGGCTACTTCTTGTGTTTCATGAGGATGGTTTCTTTGCATTATTCCTACTTACTTTTACTTACTAGTTTTATTTACTACTTATAAGTGCAGAAAATATTTTCCTATTTTCCAGGAGTTCTGTTAATAGAATCCAAAGGCAGAGGAAGCTCTAAAGCCCTAAAGTGGAGCTTTTAGCTACCTGTAGTCACGGAGCCATAAATTAACAGATTAGATTGTCAAATATATTTCTTGAGCCTATTTAAATAATTATGAATCATGCCAATGTTAGACAGATTTTGTAATATTCACTTTTTCACAACATAAAATCTATCCCTTTTTCTCAGCAGGTAGCTGCCCAGTCTTGACAAGGTTTGTAAATTAAGCAGTAGTGGATCTGGTTAGTTTGTGAATGGGAAACTAAGTCAAAAACATACCCTGAAAGAAGATAACAACAGATGACTTCAATATTGCTGCCAGGAATACAGTGTGGCATAACCATGAAATCATCAGGAATCAAGCTTGGTTTGGAGAATTTATTTTAAATCCCTCCTTTACCTTGACTTCCCTCCTTTACCTATGGCTTCTGTTTATACTTTGGCTAACTCTCTGTAATAACAATAGGGAATATTGGCCACATTATTAACAGCCAGAGTTTGTATACAAGCTGCAGTTGCATATGACCCAGGGCAATGTCACCCATATTTAGCTCAGGGCTTAAATGAAATATCATTTTTCAGCTTGACTGTTCTGTGTCAATCAGTCTCCCATTAGGATCTAAATGCAGAGGAAAGGGATGCTGAGCAAGTCGGTGGGGGAAAATTTTTAAGCAACTATCAACCATTTGTTTGTGCACAGGAATTATTGGAAAGACAAGAATACATAGATAAAAGCAGGACCATCTTGTCAGGTGCCAAAAGAAGACAGTTCAGAGGGTCCAATCCAGGCAAAGAGTAGAAAGAATTGAGGCCAAAAGTCTGCTTCATTCTTAAGACCTCAAAAAATGGGTTCTGCAGATTTTTTCTGCCAAAAACCTGCCAACCACCTCAGAGGAAAGAGTTTTATTATTTTTTCCTCCCAGGATTTCATATTGTCAAGTTTTCTTTTTACCACCATCTCTGGTTTATTGTAGCTTCATATTATCTATTGTACGTTTCCTGATTGCTTTTTTACTAAACAAAACACAATTTTCTGTCTCAAACATAAGAATCTATCTTCTTAAATGACCATCAATCTATTTTGCAAGGTCAGGCATGTACTTCACCATTTAGTTAAGGTTATTTTGTGCATTCTTTGCTTGTGTGGTGTATGGTGGTGATGGGTTTCTGGTGGGTGAGTGATACAGAGTCTGAGTATTCTGGCCTTGGAGGGAAATCCAGAGGGTCTGTTGGTGGGAGTAGAGGGAGGATAGAGGACAGGTAATGCCATCGTAGTTGTAATAGGGAAAGATAAAGTGGGAAGTCAAATTAGTGGACAGCAGTCATGTTTTGTCCTCAGTGTTCACTCCTGGTACCAAATGATTGCATCCTTGGTGGTCCTGGGCTTCATCTGCTACTTGTGAACGCCAGCCTGGTTTGCAATAACCCTCAGCCATGGTTTTGTCAAAGAATGGGGTGCTGACCTAACATGTACAGGTAGTCCTTGTTTAGTGACTGCCTTGTATAACAACCTTTTGAAATTACAATGGTGATGAAAATGTAACTTTATAATGAAATTTCTCATTTTGACAGGTCTATAAATCAAAGTTGAAGAACATAAGCAGAGTCATGTGAAGTTATTTCCTGAGGTAGTGGACAAAGTCTTCCAAAGTTTGGTCCACTGTTTATTAGACCCAGGTCCTTCCTACATTGCAAAAGTAGTTCAAGTGGTGACCTGTAATTAGGCGTGAGGTGGCACTGCAGAAGACCATTGTGCCAAGGAGTTTAGTGTCTTATTTTGATTTCTACTTCACATTAAGAAAAATCTAGCTTAGAACTCATTCTGAGCTAACCTGTTTTTCTCTCATTTGCTGAATAAAGAAGCGGGGGGGGGGGGAATATCCCCATAGCTGCAAAAGTGAAAGTCTCAGACTTTTGGTTCCCATCCCAGAGTCGTGTGCCACCCAGTCAAGGTCAAGTCTTGCAGTCTCATGACCATAGTAGGACATGAAGCTGTGGTGCCGTTTTGATAAAATCCTTGGAGTTGTTATTTGTGGGAACTTCTGCATAGAAACTAGCATTAGGTACTGTGGAGGCTGGCTATCCTTGGGCTATATTGCTGTCATTATTAAGGAGTTCTTAATAGGTTGTAAGAGATTTGGGTGTCATCTTGCTTTGTATGCATGCTTTTCAATGTTTTATTGAGTTAAATGTTTTATTGAGTTAATCATTGTGTGCTCATTGTTTCTGGATCCAAAAGAAGCAATTGCCTGGACATTTATCACTGCCCTGACACCTGGCAAAACAAGGTGTCAGCCTCTCAGGAGGCAGCAATGGTGTTCCTCTTTCTCAAGAGGCCATTTTTGGATCCATCTCTTCTGGACAGTTATTGTCCAGTCTCTGATATTCCCTTTCTTGGAAAGGTTGAGAAGATAATTAAACAATTACAGGTCTTGGAAAACAAAAAACAATCTGGATCTGTTGCAGTCAGGTTTCATGTCAGGCTATGGTATGGAGCCTGCATCAGTATCATACTTGTTGATGACCTTTGGCAGAGTTAGGATGAAGATGTCACTCCTTGATCTCTGTGCCTTTCAATACTATCAACCACAGTATTCTTCTTTACTTCTACTCCTTCTACAGGGGCTCAGCATTCTCATCCCTGGTTTTAACATGTGGGTGAAGTGACCCATACTGGTATCATCGGTATGTTTTAAATCTGCCATGACCGTCTCCCAGTCTCTTAAAAGTCCTGAGCCAGATATTAATCAAAGCTAAGAATAGCTTCCCAACCTTATCAAATTCAAAGGACCAAGATATGAGTTGTGAATGAAGTTGCAGTGGCAGACAGAATTGCAGAAAAGTAGAATTTTAAACCATGATTAATCTCATGCCAGGATTACATTCTGGTGCATCCAGATCACTATGAATCACTCTCAGATGGGGAAGCTGCAGTCCAACTTAGTCCAATTTATAAATGTTTGTAAGCACTATTGACTTATATGAAGGGGAGGCTCTTCTTTTTATTGTGCAAGCACACCCTGAAGCCCTAAAGAGCTTTGGCAGCATTAAGCTATGGCTAGAATACAACTGAAAATACTGAGAAACGGCAATGCAGACGGGCCAGGCTCACATCCATGCCCAAGTCATAAATAGACCTATTGAAAAGCTTTTGGCAGAGGTGCTTGGCCAGTCAGTCCCACTAACCTTACCCTCCTGCTCCCATTTTTGACGTCCATCTGGCCAAGCTCATCACATGACGGTTGACAGAACGGAATCCAGTTTACTCCTTGAATTGCAAACTATCAGTTCTTCAAACCACTGCAGATTTGTAGCTGTTTGGTATTGTATTCTATTGTTTTGTACAATACCAATCAAAATACAACAGAAAGAGGAGCGCTCCAATAATTTTAATTGTATTTTTTTCTCTCTTTAGGCTGATTGAAGAACAATTTCAAACACATTTTTGAGAAGGGGATGGGAAATTCAGGTTAAGCTTTTCTTTCACAAGGCAGAGCCCAACTGGGAAAATCCAATGAACCAACCATAACTACTTTTCCTTAAAGGTGCATTGCTTTAAAAGAAAAAAGAAGTACAAGTATTACTATGATATACATGGAATATATCAATATAAATTGACAGATAAACCAATTTATTTTGCCACATCTATCATTTGCAATAAAACGTTTTAATTTCCTTTTATTATACTTTTATTCTGGCATATTTTATTGACTATCCCTCCCTACTTGTCTGTCTGTCTGTCTATCCATTAGCTAATGCTAAAAGACAGACAGATAGATAAAAGACCACTACTTTGTAATAATATTACATTTATACTAAAAGAGTAGCATAATTATATTGTATAAGACTTAAAAGAGAAACCTAGCCAATTGTAAAGAAAACATTCTACTAGACCAGGGGTTCCCAACCCCCGGTCTCTGGACCGGCACCAGTCCGCAGCATGCCAGCAAGTGGGCCACACAAACAAGCAAAGCTCCATCCTCAGGATGCCGGCAGTATTCAAAATCACACCCCCTCTGGTCCACGGAAAAACCTTTCTCCATGGCACTGGCCCCTGGTGCCCAAAAGGTTGGGGACACTAGACTATGTGTGGATGTATAGATAACCTTTAAAAACTAAACTAAAAGCTCAAACCCACAACTAAATTATATTTATTTTTAAACATTTAAAATTTTATCTAAATTTTTGACCAAGCTGTTAAAATTTCAAATTTAAATTCTAAATCAATTTTTGAATAATTAAATCTAGCACACACAGAATCATATTGCCTGTCTCCTTTGGTAAGAAGTCTAAGAGTTGATTCAATATAGGTAGTTCTCAACTCACAACCATTCATTTAGTGACCATTCAAAATTACAATGGCACTGAAAAAGTGACTTTTGACTGTTTTTCACACTTACAACTATTGCAGCATCCCCATGGTCACAAAATCCGAATTCAGGCACTTGGCAACTGGAATTTATTAAGGCACCAAGATACAAAGTAAGAAGCTGCGAGTACAAGTCCCACCTTAGTCTGGGAAGTTAGCCGGGTGATTTTCGGCCATTCACTCACTTTCAGTCCAATTCACCTCACAGTTGTTGTTGGGGGGAAAATAGGAGGAGGAAGGTGTACTGGATATATTTGCCACGCTAAGTGTAAAAATAGACAAGGCGGGATATAAACAAACAAATAACAGCCGCACTGTCCCAGGGTCATGTATTCACCAATTTGTAACCTTCCTAGCCAACTTTTGACAAGTAAAGTCAATGGGGGAAGCCAGTTTCATTTAATGATTGCATGATTCTCTTAACAACTGCAGTGATTCCCCTACATTCTGCAAAAAAAGTCATAAAATGGGTTAAATTTCACTTAACTGCCTTGCTTAGCAATGGAAATTTTGGGCTCAATTGTGGTCATAAGTTGGGAATTATCTATACTTCATGAGTACATAACTGTTTTTCGTAACTGCCCAAGCTTGATATAGCCAAAGTTCTCCACAGAATGAAATATTCCAAATGTTTTAGAATATATTTTAACAAAATATGAAGATCTTTTTGCCTTCCAAATACCTGATTCTACAACAATATTTAACCAATAAGTAATTACAAATGGAAACATATTTGTATGGATTTAACTTTTACTATAAATCATCTGAAAAACTCACTAGAGTTGTTGAATGTTAAACAATATTGTAAATAAAATTTTACCTCTATCATAGCAAGCCCATGCTTTCATTTTTTTATAAATGACTAGATTTTCAATGATTAATTTGTCCAATACATCTGGCAACCAAATCAAAAGAGAAATTATACTATTGGCAGAATGAAACATAAAAGACTGATTTTTACAGAGCTGTTCAAAATGACTACCCAATTTAGAAGCCACTGAAGTCACGAGTAATAAAGACACCTGATAAGGACCTACAGAATTCCTAGAAGTCACTAAAGAGTTGATAAAAAGTCATTATTCCATACCATTCTTTATTTCATATTTAGAAGCAAGAGTACTATATATGTTGTGTTTCTTTAATCTCAGGCATAATTGTGCAAAAAAAATTTTTTTTCAACCAACATTACTATAAAAACAAATAATAGTCTTGCCATCATGATGGTGCATTCCAACACAAGAGATGCAAGACTATTCACTTCATAATTGACATTTGATATTGCTTATGAAAGAAATAGCCTCAAGCATAGTTCAGCTTAAATGGTAATTACATAATTTTATGGCCTTATTAATTCCTGGCATAGATCCTAGGAACTCATCTAAAAATGTCTCATTATAGTATGCTACTACTCTAAACAGTTACTAGCAGAAATCCCTCTGAATATAAAATAATCTTCTTCTGATAAAGATTACATACAGCATATCTTTTAGCAGTAGGCGTTACTTTTTCCATCTGAAATTTTTGCAGAATTTTATTTAGCATTTTGAACATTAATTTAGAATTACCGTACATTGGCAGTCACGCTAAAAGGTATTATATTGTTACGTCAACAAGATCAGATAACTCCTGGTATTTTGTATCTAGAGTTTTTAGAGAATTCATTGATATATGTTTGCTGCCTTGGATTGCTTATAAAGTAATAAGGGGGAGGACAAAATCAAATAATAAATGTAACTTAATAAATAAAACCGCAGCCCAAATTCCTGTCTGAAAAGTTAGCAGAAAAAAAAAATACAGGTTTATGCAATATTGTTTGTGCATGCTGGTCAAGACATTTTTAATTCAGGTCAACCAAAGGTTCTACTTTTTAATAGAGTAAAAATAGACAAACATGTCAGTTATAGGCTTTTGCTTGAATCAGAATGCATTTTTCTTTTATAGTGGTCAAGAAGCAATAATAGCAAGGCTGCCTAAGCTTTTAAGATTTACACATTTTGCCCCTTTGTCGTTTACATGTTTATTTTCTCAAAAACTTTGCCTGTTTTGTAAGATTACTCTGTACTAGAACTGATCCAAAAGCCCAGGTTCTTAATTTCCAGCAATTTAAGAAAACAATTCTTAATATCTGAATTTGGAACAAGAGGATGGCTGATTTTAGGGATTATTTTTCTTTCCCAAATTTCAACAGAAACCAGTTTTTTTTTAAAAGATGCCAATAAGGCAAAGGACAATAAATGAGACTAACTCACATCATTGAAAAGATAATAGTTCCTAATTGGTTGGAAACTAAAGGGATTTAAATAATCCAGCACTCTATAGTTATAATGGATCAGGTAAAAACATATGCTAAAACATAGGAAAACTGGATAATGCTGTAGATGGCTATATTCAACTGAGCTCTTCTGTTCACTTAAAAAAAAATGGAAGTCAAGAATACTTCTAATTAGCTGGAATTGGATACAAAAATCACATTTGTGAAGTAGAATACATTCAAATATTGTGATCCATTTGGTCTGATGCTACTCATTTGTTCCAGTTGTGAGCTCTCTTGGGAAAGGCTGTTTCATTTCAAACATTTTCATGTATAACAATGATTTCACTATTAAACATAGTCTAACAATCAAATATGAAATATGAATTCAGGAAAACAAAGCCAAGACAACTTTTCAAAGACTCTAATGCATGTTTCCAATAATTGTTTTTATTGAAATTTACCAAAAGGTTATTTGTTCTTTGACTATATCGTGTAGTGTTGAAAAAGCCATTTCCCCTCCCTTTACAATGCAAACATATTCTGAGAACTTAAAGTTCTTATGTTCGTATCTGTATGTACAAGACCAACTCTCCCCAAAATGCTGAATATATAGGGCCAGGACTCAATACCATTCATTTTAACTAGAACCAAGCCACAAAGATACATTGACATGTATTATAGATGTCACAAATATCTAAGAAAATGAACAATGTAACATAAAATATGGTTTTAACAATTCTACTCCATTTATAAAGGTGATACGTTAAACTGCTCAGTTTTGTTATTAATACAATAAATAACAAAATTAGATGAAAAATATAAACAAAAGCTAGAACAGTCACTTCTTTGGACACAGAAAGAGAAGACCATCCCCCTTTTAAGGCTGCAGATAGGAGTTTTCCATCAAGATAAATTTATAAAGAATATCAATTTAGGAAAGTGATGCAATTACATATTGTATGTCTTTGCATTTCAATACTTGCAATCTTTTAGCCAAATATGACTTTTAGTGTACAGTAAAGAGCTAAGAGAGCTTTAGTGCTACAAAACCTAAGTGCTGGAAACATTCATACACATAGTACTGGTTTACTAAGGACAGAATTAACTCATTGTTCTTTTTTCTTTTTATATATCTATGCTGTGAAGAGCACTGACATTTTCTAAAATGTGTCAGTTTAAACAATCACATGTGATGGAAAGTCAAATGCAGTTCAAGTGGAATACATACAAGATATTTAAACAGAGAAGCAGATATTAATGTTTATTTGCAAATGCCTCAAATATAGATATGAACTTGAGAAAAATATTAAGCAATGATTCATATAGTTATACTGTCTTTTTATGAAGTGAATAAAAACTAGTTCAATATTATAAGGCAAGTGACATTTGTGAAACCTTGAGTCTGATATTAAATTAAAACCATTCAAATTGTAATTGCTAAGAAAACTTTTTAAATTTACCTGCCATTTTCAAATATACCATTATATGGCATATACCTCAGAGATCAGTCATGCAACATTAGGAAGAGATCTGGGATGTAAGCAAGTTTACACACCAGTAATAAAATTGAAAGGAGTTGATGTTGCACTGCCTGTGGAATTAAGCATATAGCATGCAGACTTTTCTCTGCCACTATTTCTATTTACAATTTTTATTACATGGTTTTCTTCAAGTCACCGTGGCAACCAAACAATACAGGTATATTTGTTTGCTTTGTAATACTTAACACATCCAGAAGACCAAACTTTAATTCAGACTATAAACAAGTGACTGCACAAATTTACCATCACTACCATTTGTCTAAGTACAACACTAAACTCAAGATGAGCAGAAATAGATTTGATATGATTCTGACTGAAAGTCAAGATTCACAAAAGTAGAATTTTAGGTTTATAACGTAAGCCAAGGGATGGGGGGGTTTGCACTTTTCCATTTAGTTATCTAACCTTCTAATAATTTATTGCCCTTTGAACTGTGCAAAATATATTAGCTTTTGATGCAAAATGGTCTTCAGTTTCTAATACTTCTGGATAGGCTTAGGATATTTATGGCTTAAACTTGGACTTTTAACATCAATATTCCAGGCATGTGTTTCAATAGATATATCACTACCCAAGATAAGATAGTTAGATATAATTTCAAGACATCTACTGTCTGTTTAAAAATACATTCCCTTCCTTTCCTGAAGGAAAGACCCAACAGCTACTTCGTAGGTATAAAAGTCAACAGCCCTATTCAAAGTTCAATTTTATGATCAAATTATCATTCAAAGTTTTCTAAAGCAACTTAGATACCTACCTACATTGAAATTTACATGTGATAAATACACTATTTTTGCCCTAAAGGGCATTGCGCTGATGCATATGAAGATTTACTTCTATCAAATAATCCCAAATTACAAGCCATTGTTCAAGCAAACAGACTACTTAGTGCAAAGTTGTTTTGTTCTCCTGGTAGTTTAAATCAGATAAGTAACATTTTGACCATTGTCCAAGGTTTTTGCAAATTATATTTGCTCCAGTTATAATGCCAATGACCTGATGATAATCAAGTGTTTTACTATGATGCACTCAATACTGGTCATTTTTTCATTTTGTTCTGTGAAGTTTAGTTTGTCGCTTCAATTCAGAATTCTTCATTTTGACATGCACCAACAACATGGGAATTGAACTGTACTACTATAATTGTGATATCATCCCTGTACATCCGAGCCAATTCTTCTGGAAGACTGAGCATCTTAGAAAGCCGTTCATGATCAACAGTGCCAAATTCATTATTTCCTACAGCATGGCGTATCAAATGAGTAGCAGCATTCTGATCTTCAAAGGCTGAAGAGACACGGGCTCTCCTTTCAGTAAGAAGTCCATGCATCTGTCCCAATGTTACCTTGTAACCACCAACAGCTATTGGCTCCTGATGATGAACACCTGTAAGATACTCACCTACAATTCTAACTACATCCTGCCTGTGCATGGTTTCCCACAAACCATCGGTTGCCAATATCAGGAATTTGTCCTGAGGTCTCAATTTGTGGTGTATCACTTCAGGCTCAGCTGTGAGATATGGAGGAGTATGATAGTTTGGTGGAATGAACTTTGTATATTCATTGTCATTGAGTTGATCGGGGCCAGATTCTATTACTCTCTTCTGAAGGTCAATGCTCCACTTAAATTTGACATCACCAAAAGCTCGGAAAGGCATAAGTAAACCCAACAGCCGATCTTGTTTGACAACACTCTTTTCTTCGGACTTTGGATGTTCCATCTTAAGTCGTTCAATTTCACTTTCATTGTATGAATTATGATCATGAGACAAAGCAACAGCAGTCCAAGAGCCGTCCTCTTCTTGGACACCAAGCATGGCTCTACTATCACCAGTATTGGCAACATGCAAATCAACACCATCTACATGAGCCACACAAGCAGTTGCACCAGAAAAAGCTACACGCAATACTAAATAGTTAAGAAAAGAATTTGGATCTCCAACTTGTGCTTCCAAAGAAATGTCATTGTCAAGCCTCTTAAATGCATTAATTAAAGCTTCTTTGACATCTGTTGTTTCTCCAGAGTTAAGATCTATGAGTTCTTGCCAATAAGTTCGCAAGCTGTTGAAGTATAATTTGGAGGCTTCTTTACTGAAATAGTCATTAGGGTGTTTATGCCACTGTAAGATGGGTAACAGGGCCCTACCACTTTCTACAGCATTTTCTATTTCAAGTAAAGTTTCGTGAGGCAACAAAGAAACAGCTATATAATAAAACAATCTCTCACTGACAGCCTGGGCACATGCACATCCTGCGTGGCCATCAAATACACCCAGAAGCATGCCTCTTGTCTGTAAACAAGTCGCTGCACTTCTTCGATCCTCTATGGGAGCATTGGCTGGCAGCTGGTTGCTGTCAAAGCCAAGAACAGAACTTACATTTTTGCCATCAAACTCTGGTACTTTGAAACTATATTCATTTGCCTTGAGGATGCTGTTGACTTGTGGAGGCGTGAGGTAAAATCGCTGTGGTGTGGAGACATAGTTTCTTGCATGAATAAACTGACTGAAGTTTTCCTTTGGTCTGCAGAGCGTTGCAAGTTTCTTCTGAGGAACATATCTCAAGTGCTTGTGAGTTAAAGGAGGTGACAAGCAACATAGATGCTTGTGATGACAGTAACATGCAGTACTGTATAGCCTGCCAATCTCACAGTTGCGAATTAATGGTAGTAGTTGAGCTGGTGCTGGCATGGCATCAGAGAACAATGGTAGTCTGGAGCTTTTGACTGGAATTGCTGGAAGAAAACACAAGACAATGTAAATTTAGAATGGCCATTTCATTAAAAAAAGTATATATACATCATATCATGTACCCATATACTTTTATTTAAATACCTCTTTAATGTGTACAGCTTTGCTAATTCAACAGATACTTGCAGGAAGCAAGAATATTTTAAAGTATTAATCTAAGATTAAATATCTCAATTCACCCTGTTATACTAGTAGAGAATTACAAATAGCATTATTTAATTTAATTGAAGCTTCAAGTTGAGAGAACAAAAGTCATCTCAAAAGCTGAAGCACCAAAACAACCACAACTGAAATCCTGTCCTTGAAAAGACTCTAATCTCTATACATGTAAGAAAGATTTGGACTGCCATATGAAGAAATTGCCACATTTGTTATTTGTGTTAATTATTGTAATCTGTTTTCTCTGATATGCTTTCCCTAAAATTTCACAAACTTAATAGCAGAATAGAATAACAAAGTTGGAAGGGACTTGTGAGATCTTCTAGTCTATACAGGAAACCCTATAACATTTCAGACAAATTGTTGTCCAATCTCTTCTTAAAAACCCCCAGTTTGGAGCACCCATAACTTCTGATTAATTGTTCTGTCAGGAAATTTCTCCTTAGTTCTAGGTTGGTTCTTTCCTTTATTAGTTTCCATCCATTGCTTCTTGTTCTGACTTCAGGTGCTTTGGAGAATAAGCAAACTCTTTGTGGCAGCCCCTTAGATATTGGGACACTACTATGTCACCCCGAGTCCTTCTTTTCATTAAGCTAGACATATCCAATTCCTGCAACTGTTCTTCGTATGTTTTAGTCTTCAGTCCTCTAATCATCTTTGTTGCTCTTTTCTGCACCCTTTCTAAAGTCTCAACATCTTTTTTTATATCATGGCGACCAAAATTTGAGGGGAACAGGCAAATATCATCTTTGCATTACCCATCAGTAAATCCGGCTCTAAGTTCACCATTTACAATTGACCAAGGATACTTATTGTGTATAACAACAATCATGTACAGCAGACTACAGTCTGGAATTACAAAACTTCCAACAGATTGTTTTAAACAATTACTTAGTCATTTAATAGTCTTCAAGCAAATCAGAAAAATAATTAGTCACCATTTTGTAGATAGTTTTCAGCAACTATCCTATTACACAGTTAGTGGTCTATGACAGCAGCAGCAACTTCAGAACTAATATGGAGTATATTATTGTATGCTAGAACTAACATCTAGCCTAGAGATTCCCAAACTTTCTTGCTTCATAGTACCCTTAATGTAATTTTCTCACTGCACCCTATCAATTCTGACACATGCTCCATAGCACCCCAAAGACATTGGGACAGTTCAGTTTATTAAGTAGTAAAATATCCTCCAGTGCCTGTGAAATTATTGTAATAACCTGGGTGTCAGTTTGGGAGCCACAGATCTAATCCACAGTTTCAACTGACAGCTTTTCAAGAACTGCAGTAAACTCTCCTAGTAATATTACTTTAAAATAATTTTCTTAATCTAAAATCCTTTATGTTCCATAGATCTACAGAAATATTTTAGTTATTTCACAAGATTTGGTATAGAATGCAGAATTTACAGTATTACTATCTAATTTGTGTTTTCCAGTCGTATAGAATTTCAAAAAATAGTCAAATTGTCTTAATCTGAGCAGTCTGTATTTATTTCTTGCTTCTGTATTGCTATATTTTTGGTCGCACATAGTTTGCTCAGTGTTTTGTTTACCTGTCAGTCTTTCTCAAATGTCAAGACACTTTTTGCTACCTTAACCCTTAACCATAAAAGGAACACACAAGACGGATCTTTACTTTGTTTCTCTTACAATCATACCCTACACTGACTTTTACAGTGCCAATAGTAATATGCTACTGTGGAGAGCCTTTTTGGGGTGAAGCAGAGATAGCTTCTCTCATTGCACAATTTAAATATGTATATGATTTCAAATTCTGAAAATTTCTACCTTTAATAGATGAAAGGCAGAAATAAATCAAGTGAGAGTTCTAGAAATTGCCAACAAGTGACCAGGTTCAGGTTTTTTTAATTCCTCAGAGCTGTGGTGGCGCAGTGGTTAGAATGCAGTATTGCAGGCTAATTCTGCTGACTGCTAGACTCAGCTTTCCATCCTTCTGAGGTTGTTGGGGGACATATGCTGATTCTATAAACCGCTTAGAGAGGGCTATGAAGCGGTATTTAAGTCTAAGTGCTATTGTTTTTTACTTCTTTACTGTCAGGTCCCCAGACAACCATATCAATTTTAAGCAGCTGATGACTTGTGACTATCAATAAAACAATTTGAAAGCCTGATATATGTAGAGTCACTTATGGCTACCTTGACCAATATTTAACTTTCCAGGTAAGTCTCAGCACTGTATCAGATAGAATATCATACCAGGAGCGTGGTACAAGGTGGAAAACAGGGATGGGGGGAGGAGGCAAGGGGAAAATATATCAGTGACATACCCAATTTATTCCAGTAACTGAAGTAAGTTAAAATTAATCCTATCTGAGAGCATTCAAAAAACCAAGAATGAAGGTAGTAACAATAGATTTTATCTTTATATGATATTCTAGATACTTGGGGTGTTTGCGAGCAATGCATTTGTACAAATGAGTACATTTATTCAACCCATACTCAACACATGTATAATGGTTGGGTACACACATCCTAAGGATTTTTTAAAACCATAATCAGTTGAATAAACCGTAATTGTTAGGTCTACCTATAATGTGAAGTCATAAAGCATTTCACAAAGAACCATACTGTTCATGCATTTAAGCCCAAATTAAACAAACTACATTGTTTAATGTATTGTGTGAAATCTGTTTTTACTGTACAGCGAAGCTGATGTCTGTGACATCGAAATCCAAGGTAAGTTTATTTGTAAGAGTATACACTACTAGGAAAATACTAATTTAAGCTTAAAGAAGCATTTACAAAGACAATACTTACAGCACCTTTTTCAAAATTGATAATCTTCAGAAATGTTAAGACTTCAATTCCAAGAATTCACAGCCAACAATTCCAGAAGTCATCTACAGTAATACTTATTTAATACACTCCCTCATTAACCCATTACCCACCCCTAAAATTCTATTCGTCAGATAATAGAGCAAAAAAATACCTACCAATTCTCCTGGGCCCAGGACACACACACATTCTCCTGTCACAACAAGAAGCCGCCAACATCCACAAACAGTAGCCCAGGGATAGCAAGGAACAGGACAGATTTATTAAGGGAGGAAGAAGAAGTCTCCAACATTGAAGGGGGACAGGAAAAAGAAAGACAGAAATACAAGCAGTTTGTTTGTAGTGACAAACATTAAGAAGCAACTTGCAGCATAGCCATTTCTTAACCAGCACTATCTAAAGCTTTCTACAGCCAAACAGAGAGCAGATCTCAATCACACTTGCTTTGCAACATAGCATCCAGTTCACACAAGACTCATCTGCTATCAGCCGGCTCTGAAGAGCAACAGGCATATACATTGTTTTGAAATGAGGCTGGAGGAATAATCTGCTAAGCACCAGCTTCAATTATTTGAAGCCACCATCAAAGGGTATACAGCTGAGCAGAGTAATATCGAGTTTTCACTTTAGTATTTTCCACAAACTAAGATGTTCAAGATTTCTCCAGCTTCGTTGATCTAACAGAGATTAGTAAAGAGACGAACAGGACATATTCTGACCAGATTGACATTTAAATCAAAACCATATGTCCATATTAAACAAGTATTAGTACTGAAAGTAACAAGTATGCCTCAATCTTCCTGAACACATATGAACATCACAGAAAGAATGAGGCTTCTTAGGTGAAGAACAGTTTATCACTACCTCTTCCAGAGTTTGGTGTTTTCAAGAGTCCCTTCTTACATGTCCCAATTTTCCTTATTTGAATATGGTCAATCCAGTTACAAGACATATATCCTATTTTCCAAGTTCCTTGCATATTCATGAGATAAAAGGGGGTCAATCACAAACCTGGCAAGACCACACCAGCTGTTTAGCCACAAAAGATAGAATGCCCTTATACTAGGAACAAACTAACAGGAGATTTTAACTATATCTTTCCCAGGATTCTGTCAATCCTGTTATTCTCCATATTGCAGCTAGAGGTTTAAGAAAAAGAGCTGCACAAGTGAGTTCTTCTGAATACAAGGCAGGAGAAAATAAACTGATTAGTTTATGCAATGATCTGCCAATCAGATTAAAAGCTTCTTTATGTATACTAGAGGTGTCCCCAGGGAGAAAGGCAGCATTTTTAAAGTATCATAAACACTTCTAATAAATAAAATATTAGTTTTGTTCTTTTGCATTCAAGACAAAAACAATTAAAAAGCAACATATGCCTACTTCAATATTATTAATTCAATAGATGTATACAGCACAACTCCAGCAGATGGAAATAGCTGGCTGCCTAGGTTTGAGTTTGAAAGCTTAGAAAAAATTTGAGCTGGATTAGTACTGGGGGAAGTAAACTGTAGAGAATACCACAGGCTATGAAGAGATGAGAGACTAACAATTATATAGACCAGAGGTCCCCAACCTTTTGGGCACCAGGGACTGGTTCCATGGAGAGAGGTTTTTCTGCGGTGGTTTTGTGTGCTGCCTGCATCACATGGATGGGGCTTTGCTTGTTTGTGTGGACCGGTTGCCGGCATGCTGCAGCCCGGTACTGGTCCAGACTGGGGGTTGGGGACCCCTGATATAGACAGCAATGGTGAAGATATTGCGAGAAAACATTTTCTCGCAATATCTTCACCATTGCTGTCTATATAATTAATTTTCTCAACTTGAGATTTTTCAATATATGCTTATATATACATGCACATTATATACACAAGTACAGGAACAGTTAATGGAACTCAGAACTAACTCTTAAATACGGTCCATTTTGCTCAACAGGGCCTACAGATAGGCTGGAGCTTTCCTGTCCTACTCTTACTATGCAAACCATGTGGATGCAAACCAGGACCAAAGCTTGACCCAAAGGATATTTTCTTTCCCACTACCCAGAGATGCCGCACAGTGAACCAAGGCTTTCCGAAGGCAAAACACCGGTCCTGGTTTTGGTGGATCCCGAAATGTCACCTTCAAGTCGGACTCAGGGATGCATGTTTTTTTTTTTTGCATGTCCGGTTACAACATGCCTTTCTTTCGGTGGCTCCCAAGGAGACGCGTGAACTCGGGTCTGTCGCCGAAACAACGCCCGCGTCCTCCTGCAAGGGATCCCGGTCTCTTCCTGGGCCTTTCCGCCTGTACCAAGGGGAGGCCAGCTGCACTACAGCCTCGGCGGCAACAGCAGCAGCATCACTACCCCCGCGCCCAGTCTGCGCGCACTCCTCCGCCTCGGGCCCGAAAAACCGGAGCCGAGAGACGGCAGCGGCCGCTACCCAGGACCACCCGCGGTACTCCAGCCCCAGGGCCGGGTCTAACCCAGAGATACTGACCTGGCCCGAGAGGGGGAGAGGGAATGTGACGGTACCCGGCGAGGACAGCCGGGTAACAGGAGAGCGAGCGAGGCGGCCGCCGTCCCGCCCTTCCGCGGCCGCCGTCGACAGAGCAACTCGGCCTCTCTGGCGCTCTCCCCCCCCCTCCTCCCACCCAGAAGCCCGAGTGGGCAGCAGCGGGCGCGCGCCTGCCTGAGCTTCTCGCTGCAGCCGCGCAGCGGATACAAAAAAAAAAAAAAAAAAAGCGAGATGGATTTCACGGATCGTGGGCGGCTTTTTGTGACGCTACCTCGATTATATAGACTCCGCTCGGCCGTCTTCACGCTCATTGGCTAAAGACAGACATGGGCGGGGAGAGAGGGCAGATCACGTGACTGTCACGTTCGCTTTATCCCATTGCCCCCCCCGCTTTTTTTTTTTTTCTTTCCTCCTCTTTTAATGCTGGGGCTTGGCGGAGGGATCTCAGATCTTACATTCGCGTCCGCCGATCGCTTTGCTGCTACTAGCTTTCGGAAGAGGGAGGCATCTTGTACAAATTGCCGCTGGGGACTTCTTTTTTGCTCCTTTTATTATTTTCCAATCTGAAAAGGCGGGAGCCGTAAAAAAAAAAAAAGGGCGGGTTCGCCCGGCGCTGTATTTGGCTCGGATCTCCCAGAAGGACCTCCTTCTTATAGCTTTTGGCCTATCAGAACGCTTTCTGAGGAGGGGCGTGGTCTGTATTTCTGAGGTGGGGGCCGCAGGAGGTGCAGATGAAAGCCGTACTCTATTGAAAAGCAGGTGGGAGCAATTTTAATGCTCTTCACAATACTCCCTCTTTGCTAAAGTTGTAATTAGGTTCACACGATGACAAGGATAGCTATCCTTGCTTTGAATAAGAATCTCAGTGGACATTCATCGTATGTGTTTGCACAGGGTGTGTATAATTAACCCCATGTTTTGGGTTTGCACAATAGACTACTAAATCGAAAACGAACCAAACTGTTTGCACGGCAGGTACGTGGGTCTTAACATAAGTCTAGGTATTTCGATGTAGCCTTTGCAAGTACATTTTGGGTGTGAGCGGGCACAGGTCATCTACTTACCTTCTGGAATTGATTTTTGACTTCCCAGTTTAGACTCCAGTCCTGGGATCCAAGCACTAATCAGATCTGACTCTGTTGCTTAAGGTTTCTAGAATTATCGCCTGCATAATGGAAAAAATAAAACATTTATTTGGCATTGCAGTAGTTAGATACTCATAAAGTAAAGTTGTGCATAAGATTCAGCCCAAGACTTTTACATATAAGAATAAGATAAATACAGCATGTGTTTCTGCTCAACAGGGCCATTAGAAAGCCTACCCCTAGCCTAGCTAGTTTGAGCTATTGTATATTTCAAACTTTTTTCAGAAAGGGTTGAGTTACTTATAAAGTAATAAAGATAGGATAAAAAGCAAATATATATATTTCAAAAAGCATAGTTTTCATTTAATCTTTGGCAGCTTGCAGATGGGCAGGGGTTGGAATCGGTCAAAAGGAATCAATTAATGTAGGTTGTCCTAGATCTCACATAACCCAGACATAAATCTCTGTTTTGAATGAAAAGATAATATTTGTTCCATGCACTGCAGAATAATGACTGAGCTCTGAATTAATTTGAGGAACAATTTGCCCCAATATCAGAATTATGGATATCATTGGGAAAAAAAGTTTAAATTGTCAGTTTTAGGAACTTGATAAGGTAGAAATATGCTGCTTTTTAAAAATGGAAGAACTAGGCACTTGGTTCTCAGATAATCAAAGGCCTGCTTTTTTCTCATAGTTCCTTGCCATCCTTAAAACTTCCTTTTATTTTGTAGATGTGGTCACAAAAGAGAGGGTGAAGGTATTTTTAAAAAAATATGAAATACTACTGGATTTCAAAAGCTTCTATGCTATGAATGTTATGAATTTAAAAGCTTTCCTACCCTGAAGGTCAGCCAGAACTGGAAAAGTGACATGGAGAAAGACCGTTGGTTTTAGATGTCATACTGTGTGACTGAGCCATTTCCATTGACCTATAGTAGAAGAAATATTATTTTTTTAAAAGACCAGAAGTAGCAAAGTCTGAACTTTTTAAAGATATCAGTTAGTTTATGAAGAGACATGCTGAGTGCACAAAAGTATGTTGATTTATCTGGAAGGAAATCACAATTCTTAAAGAGACCCAGGGGATGAAACAATGGACATTTCTGAAAATCTGAAAAAAAAACACCTTTATTGGTATCTCTTGAGATGCTGTGCCAATTTTGCCATGCAATTCTTCCTTTGTACTTTTAAATAAAAACATATTTAGAAAAGACATTTTTATTTAACTTTACATAAATTGAATTGATCTGAATTTGAACTTCTAATAACATTGTTACAATAGCACTTATATACTGCTTCACAGTGCTTTATACCCCTAAACGGTTTACAGAGTCGGCATATTGCTCCCCAACAATCTGGGCCCTGATTTTACTGACCTCAGAAGGGATGGAAGGCTAGTCAACTTTGAGCCGGTGAGAATCGAACATTAATGGGTTGGCAAAATATGACTGAGCTATTGTGACCTGGATAAACCCATGTGGTAGAATTAACAGAATAACAGAATTCTACCATGTTCTGATTCTATCATATTGAAATTGCACTGCATTTCAGTCTTTACTCAGGCCTGATGCTTGCTGAATTCTTTTCACATAGTGCTTGCCTTAGCAAATGGAAT
Source organism: Protobothrops mucrosquamatus (assembly GCF_001527695.2). Classification (NCBI taxonomy): domain Eukaryota; kingdom Metazoa; phylum Chordata; class Lepidosauria; order Squamata; family Viperidae; genus Protobothrops; species Protobothrops mucrosquamatus. The sequence continues at coordinate 370,905 of NW_015387599.1, forward strand.
GAATTTCCACATATCAATCTCTGTATGTTTTACATGACAGGCAGAATAAAAAAATAAATAGTGGGAGAGAACTGGGATAGAGGATTCATGTTTCAAATTGTAAGAGAATGCAAATCATACATTCAAACTCAAATTTCCACCCTCCCTTTTAAGTCCCAGGCAAGCAACTTGACCCTTCCATTAGGTAGACTGAGTTTGGCTGACTTTAGTAGCCACGTTTGACATCGTGAAAAGGCCCATTGCTAGCTATTAACTTATTGTTGCTACTACTACTACTACTACTACTACTACTACTACTACTACTACTACTACTGGCTGGATTCAAACTTAGTAATAGAATAGGCCAATTAAGAGCAATGGAGAAGAATAGAATAGAATAGAATAGAATAGAATAGAATAGAATAGAATAGAATAGAATAGAACCTTGGAGGTCTTCTAGTCCAGCCCCCAGCTCAAGAAGGAGAACCTATACCATTTCAAACAAGTGACTGTCTAGTCTCTTAATAATTATGTCTCATTGTTTTCCATGGGTCTCTATGTATGTATGACCCATTGCCCTTTTTTTGGTTGAGGTTGATAACTGCCATAAGGCAAAGATACGTATGTATCTGTGTACATATTGGTTCAGGTGCCAACTTAACATGGTTAGTCTTGGCTTGGATACAAGGTGTTTTAATAGGAAGGTACTATTTATTCTCCAGAGGCAGCATAAAGTTTTGGGACAGTTCTGACCAAGCAAACTAATAGCCCAAGGTAGCCAAATGTTTGTACCTACAAGCTGTTTTCAGCTAATATCATGTACAGAAAATGTGGCAATCCTATACCAAAGAATGTTTTTAGTTTGACCAGTTTGGCTGGAACAGGAACGGGGAAAAGGGAAAATACTTAAAAATGATTTCTCAACATTCTGGGAGAGTCCCACTTCTTGTTTTATCTGTCCTATTTTCCTTGCCAATGTTAACACTTACAGAGTGCTCATTACCTTTGTAACCCGCAATTTCTCTATCATGTTCTTCCTCTTGTTTCTGATGGAACTCTTCACGATTTTAGGTATAATTTACAGCCTCTGCATGATTTTTCTAGACCAGGGCTTTTCAACCTTTTCACCCATTGTACCACTTTTAGGATATGGCAACATCCGAGTACCACCAGTCGCCTAGCAAGGTGTCAAAAACTTGATGACCCCCCCCCCCCAAAAGGGAAAAAGTGATAAAGTACAGGTAGTCTTCGACTTACAACAGTTCGCTTAGTGATTGTTCAAAGTTACAATGGCACTGAAAAAAATGCCCCCCAAGCCACAGCCGAGCAAGATACCTGCCTGCCCGCCCAGCGGCGCTCTTCCTCCTGTCCGATGTTTTCATTGTTGTGAGCATTTCTGTTGAGGATTGGCAGCGGGGATGGGGTGGGGGTGTTTGGTTCCCCCCCCATCTGCTGGGTGGTTGCAGCAGGTTTTGGTCACTTCACATGACCCTGGGACACTGTGACCATCATAAATATGAATCAGTTGCTAAGCATCTGAATGTAAATCACAAGACCCTGGAGATGCTGCAACATTCCAGTTGATTGGCGCTTCTTCTGGGCTCAGCAGAAGTGCCAGGATCAGTGCTACTTTCCAGCTGATTGGTGCTTCTTCAGGGCTCAGCAAAAGCACCAGGATCAGCGCCGAGCTCCAGCTGGAGCCTGGCGCTGATCCTGGCGCTTCCGCTGAGCGCTGACAGCCCTGCAGCTCCATCCATCTCTCAGGCTTGTGCAGTGCTGCCACCTGTTCAGCTCATTCCCCTCCCCCGCTACCACTTTTCTAGGATGGTCGCGTACCACCTGCCAGGTGCCAATGGTTGAAAAGCCCTGTTCTAGACTGAAATCCCCCAATTTGAACCAGGGCCTTTTTGAATGCAAGGCATACTGTACAGGTAGTCCTTGACTTGCAACAGTTCATTTAGTGAATGTTCGAAGTTACAACAGCATTGAAAAAAATGCACTTAACAACCATCACAGCATCCCCATGGTCACGTGATGAAAATTCAGATGCTTAGCAACTGATTCATATATATTGATGGTTGCAAAATCCCAGGGTCATGTGATCCCCTTTTGCGACTTTCTGACAAGCAAAGGCCATGGGAAAGCCAGATTCACTTAATAACCATGTTATTAACTTGATTCAGTGATTCACTTAACAACTGTGGCAGGAAAAGTCGTAAAATGGGGCAAAATTCACTTAATAAATGTCTCACTTAAGAACAGAAATTTTGGACTCAATTATGGTCGTAGGTTGAGGACTACCTGTAGTTCTTTGCATTGCAACGGCTTTTTACCAGTATAACATATGATGACCAGTACACAGAAATTAAACTACTTAGAAGGCAATCTGCTGAACTGCATTTCAGTCCAGATAGCAAGAGTCATCCATTTTATCAAATGTTATCAGGACACTTGAGTATTGAGCCACTATCTGCTATTTATATATTAATCATGAACAGAAAATACACTTAAAATTCCAAATGGCTTTGGTCTGTAAACAGCTTTCTAAGTGAATTTCATATTATCTTATTTACATTCCAATGTCCAGACAACATCAGTTTCAACAAGTGGGATTTTGCAAGGATCATTTGAGAAATGGCTGTAAATAAAGGTTGAGTAATATTCCAAAGTATAACATTACAGATTCAGAAGAGCATTTCAGATAAAAGGAACTGTGAGAAGTCAAGGAAAAAGTGGGTCATGGTGACCTTACTCTGAATACCAAGAAAAAAAAAGTTGTGAAGCTGTTTGCTCCTCAGGAGATCTTTTATTTTACTGTAGTCAAAATGTTATCATTTTCAGAATGACCTCAATAACTTTAAAAAAACACAGTGGTTCAGTTTTTTTAAGTTTTGCTCCCCCAAACAAAACAAAAACAAAGCTTACAGTATCCAATCAAACTTCCTATTTTAAAAAAAGTCAACAAAATAGTGCAATTGAATCCAAAAAACTCCAAAAACATAACTTGCTTTATAAGAATTGTATTCAAATGAATTTCATAGAAAAGTATATTAGTTTCCATGCTTTACTAAATCAACCACATAAAAGAAGTGAACATTTATATTTATTCAATTATTAAACTTATATAGTTGCTCATCTACCAGAATAAACTCTGGGTGGTGAACAAGAATCAAAACACAATAAATTAAAACAAAACAAAACAAAAACATTTAAAATGATGTGGAGGTCTCATAAAACTTATATCCATCAACCAATCAACCCTGAATCCCACAAAGGTGCAGCTGGTCCTATTGCTTCTTTGACAATAATTGCTGTATTCTTGATAGGATTTCTTAGTGTCATGTGCAATCACCTGCTTTAAAATACCCAACACCATCTCTGCAATTTTATTTCTTGTATGTTTTATCAGGAAAATAATGCTTTTCCACTAGTTACTAGGAATTGTCATCATGATTAACGCTAGAAATTCTCATACTGAAGTGAGTGATTCTTTGAATAAGGATGGTTAGAATTGTATTGTCCAAAATAATAGTCTTGAATTGTTTGCTAATCACTGTGCATTATACATTAGAGTACATTAAATTAAATCTGGAGGGCATGATCCAAGAATCTCCATAGGATGTCAAAAAATCACCATGAATGAAAGCTTATTCCCAGCCACCTGCTGTTTGTTTTCTGTTCTTTCATGAAAACTATTTCTGCAATGGTTTATCTGATTTAGTCTCTTACTGGTGCCATGATATAAGGTTTAAACTTTCATCTTGAAATCTCCGAGACCGCCTTCTGCCACAGATTACCTCTCACCGGCCGATACGCTCCCACAGAGAGGGTCTCCTCAGGGTGCCGTCAACCAGACAGTGTCGGTTGGCGACCCCCAGGGGGAGAGCCTTCTCTGTTGGAGCCCCCACCCTCTGGAACGAACTACCCCCAGAGATCCGGGTGATTCCGGATCTCCCCTCCTTCCG
>NW_015387599.1:375069-385963 GCF_001527695.2 Protobothrops mucrosquamatus
TGCCGTCAACCAGACAGTGTCGGTTGGCGACCCCCAGGGGGAGAGCCTTCTCTGTTGGAGCCCCCACCCTCTGGAACGAACTACCCCCAGAGATCCGGGTGATTCCGGATCTCCCCTCCTTCCGCCGCGCCCTCAAGACATGGTTATTTCAGCTGGCAGGACTGGCCTAAGGGGTATTTTAAATTTGGTTTTTAAATAATTTTAAAATAAAAGGCCTATATTAATATTTTATTTTAACCACATTTTAAATTTGTATATTGTATTGTTATTCTGTTTTAAACTGGCTGTAAGCCGCCCTGAGTCCACTAGGAGAAGGGCGGGGTATAAATGCGATTAATAAATAAATAAATAAATAAGGGACTATAGTAGTAGGGTTGTGGCAATATAACTCAAGAGAACTGCAGTGTGATTTACTGTAGGTGGTAATTGATCTAGAATAGTGCTTGAAGATATACTGTAGCTACAATCTTTCAGGCAACTTCCTTAATAGATAATGAATGTCAGAATCACCTTGGACCTGTTGTACTTCACTGTTGTATGCATTCTACCTTACTCTTAAGATTCACTCTATATAGCTTCTTAGAAGTTTGGGGAAACTCTCCTTTAGGTTGCATTTTTGTCCCTGAACAAATGCTAACAGTGCTATGGTTTCACAAAACAATTCACTCAAATAATGCTTACTTTTCAGATTATAGTCTGATATTGTATCGTGATTTTAGCTAGGTCTTCATTCATTATTTGTTTAAAATATTTATCTTCAGTGTCCCTTATGGTAAGAAGCTTATTTTTACTGTATGTTCTTCAAGCTAATCCTGACTCCTGGTGATTACATAGACTTATCTTCTTCCAAGGACTGAGAAATATTGACTGGTTCAAACTCATGGTCTTCCTGTTTTAAGTCTGGTGTCTTTAACTACCAGACAGCAGTTATGAGCCTTGAACTTGCAGCATTGTGAATTTAATCAACATAATACACAACAGTGGAACCCATGGGACTATGCTGCAGTAGGAAAGTAATTTCTCAATTATTCATTATTAAAATGTGTTTGGAGCTACTAAGTCTGTGAAAGATCATTCTGGTTTTTTTTAAAGTACTAGATTATTTTTATGGAGTAAGTCACAATTCTATCAAGAATACTGTTCACGCTTCTAGAAGTTGCATTTAATTTGGTTAGTGTATTTTCTGAAGAATTTCACAATTCTTTTGGGGTTGCAGATGGAAGGAGGAATGGCCATCTGTACAATTGATCACATATGCATATGGAGCCTTAACCATCTGCTTTTTTCTTCTATAAAACTTGAGGGATACATATGTTGTAGTGCAAGGCAAAACTAAGTAGGAAAGATTTTATATCAAAGATGCTAAATTTGGAAATTAGCTCATATTAATAGTACAGTAATTGTGCAGATGTATTTATTTTGTCACAATTTCATTTAATAACATAGTATTGAAATATACTTGTTATAAGGAAACAAAAAGAGTGATTTGATGATAGGAATGTCTATGGAGATTCTCAGTCATCCAGATCATGGTTGTCCCAAAGGTGCTTTTTTCAAAAGGCAACTGGGCTTTCTTGGGTTTTTTTCTTTGAAGACATTTTTGCTTTTCATCCAAGAAGCTTCTTCAATTCACTTCAGTTGATGATAGGAAATGCAAAGACAGAAAAGCAGTTGAACTGGCTTCTTTTTATCTTCAAATGGCTTTTTGTAGATATAGTAGATCTGTGCAGTACATGGAAATTTTCCTATCAAGCAAACAGTAGAATTTTACAATGTTTTGGCAAGTCTCATGCTTTGATCAATGTGAGCATACCCTTCTCCATTTTCTAAGACTTCATTGTCCACAACTTTAATAAAATGTAGTGCTTTTTCTCAATGGTGGCTGAAATATCAGGAAAATTAAATCATGCATATATTTTACAGTCTGTAGAAACCAATAATGGATTAGCGTGTATATTTCTGTAACACATTGGTCCTTAAATTAAAAAATTAAATCTTTATTTATTGGTTTCCTGCTTGAGCAGGGGGTTGGACTAGAAGACCTCCAAGGACCCTTCCAACTCTGTTATTCTGATAATCTACAAGCAAGTGATCTTTTGCAATGTGTTCTCAGTGGGTCATTTCCTAGAATACATAACAGTAAAGCCTAGGTTTAACAGACTTCTTTGATCAAAGTTGGATGCAATGAACACAATTTGGGGCTGAAGATTACTGTGAAATAATAGACAGCTATTTAATCAAGGTTTTACTTCTGTTAATGAAAGACTTGGGAAGATAGCAGAAAGATGCTTTCCTTAGCCTCCAATATAGGTTATACATTTTCAGTCATGTACAAAATAGTAGACAGAATTTGTGGAAAAAAATAGGCTTTGTGAAAGGCTAGGCTTTGCATGGTGTAGAGGGAGGAATGCCAGCACCCCCTCCCTTTATGTTTCTTTGTAAATCTCTCCTTTCTATGCAGACAAGAATTGGAAAAAGGCAGAGAGTTACAGCCGGGCTGGAGAAAGAGGGCTCCTCCCACCCCCTCTAGGGAGGTCCTGAGTGAAATATATGCATTAAGGCTATGTTAAGGTTAGAAGGAGCCCAGCAGGAATGAGACAACATACCCAGGGTGGTCCAGAGGCAGCAGCCCTTTGAATAATCCCACCAATGGAGAAAAAACAGTGCAACAAATAAAGCGACTGACAAAGTCCTGCTAGGATAAATTGCATTGCTAGCAAAATGTCTTGAGTGTTCCCAACTATCAAGATGGCTTTTTTTAATTTGTTCCTCTTAGTGTCTGATAATAAATGTGTTGGGTGCTTTGATATCCAAGCTTCTCCATTCTTGCAGTCAACCTGGCAGTTCACACCTCCTGAAGGGAACCTCCTTCTGTCACCTGGAGTCTTCTGTCCTTACTACTCTTCTTCCTGGGAGGAGGGGCGCATTCAGATACTCAAATTTAAAGCTGACATCAGGTACCAGCTCCACTTAGCTCTCACGTTTATCTCCTGGAAATAAGTAAATAGTGGTCGCCTCTATATCTTATTCTACAGAGTTTTACAATTTAGTTTGTTTTCATATGAAGACACGAGAGCCAGTTTGGTAAGGCATTATGGTACAAACTAGTCCCTAATTAGGCAAGAAGCCAGTCTTATTTATTTAATTTATTTATATGAGGTAGACTAGACAAGAAACATGACCAGATTAGTTAATTTTACTTTATTGTAAGGTTATATGAACAGAACAGGGGGTTGGACTAGATGACCTCCAAGGTCCCTTCCAACTTTACTATTATTATTATCATCATTATGAACCTTGCAAATTTGAAAGTACATTTCTTCCTCAGTCTTTATAGCTCAAGAAACTAAGAATGTTCCCTTCTGAGACATCTGCTATATCCACATTCTTGCAGTAGATTATGGTACTAAATAGGCTCTATCTGATTGTTCCCTTAGCTATGTCTCTATCCCAAGGATATTCCCACATATCATTACTCTTGAGCCAATCACTTTCTCTCAGCCCTAGGAAAAAGACAATGACATCTTTTCTAAGAAAACTGCAGGCAGTTTCAAAGAGTCAAAAACTGACTTGAAGGCACACATACACTCATGAGGAAATACTTGTTTCTTTCAGAACGTTTAATGAGTACAATAGGGAGGAAAATTTCCCTCATAAACTGGCTGAAAATATACTCAGTTATATATGGCAGCCATCAACATGTGATTTCTTCACTGCACAAGGCTAGTTACATGCTGATTGGTTTGTCAGGACACTGTGTGGGACTGGCTACTTGTTACTGACCCTCAACTCAGGCAGTAGAGGCTTGTTTGCTTCCATAACTGCTTTGTTTAATTTGATCAGCATATTTTTTTGCATCTGTCAGCATTTGTTACTTTAGTGGAAGGCTAAACCCAGCATGCCTTTATTCAGGAGATCAGCAAAACTACCAGCTAAAGTAACCAAGTTCCAGAATTCTTTGTTGACATATGAAACAAAGCAGAAATAACAACATACTTGTTTTATTATAACCAGGGACACTATAGCTTTTCCCCTTTTCCAAGTTTTTTCTGTTTAAATATACTAAATGTTCAGCGGTCCTTGAACTCTGTGAAAAAAAGTAATTACGTTAGCCCTTGCACTCTTAAGACTCGTACCTTCCAGTATTTTCTGCCATAATCCTCCAATTTCTTTATTTTTTCCCATTATTTATTTAATTTAACATAGTAAAATTATAAAAGTTTATAGAAATTTATAAAATTACAGAAACATTAAAAATGGTATTTAAATACTTTACATATTCTAAATCAAGTAGTTCATGAGACTATAAAATTATAAACCCATAAAGGTTACTTATACCGTATGCAAATATGTTCAACATAGCCACAACAGAAATATTGCAGTAGCAAATTTGAGTTTGTATAAAATTACAAAATTAATACATAAATTTTATTTTGTAATATTGACAATAGGATTTTGTGGTATTTTATCAATGCTCTAGGGCATGGTATTCATTATGAACTACTACAAGTACCGAAATATTTAATTCATACAAAATAGATTTTCCAGTATGCCACATAACAAAAGTAGGATACATTAATATTTAAATAATACTGCAAACAGATTCTTCTTTTGCATAACTTCTTTTTCAGAGCAACATTAGTGTCCATTAATTTTTTTTTCATTTATATCAGGAATCTTTCATCCACTAATGTCTTGGATGCTAAATTCTTCTGCCCAACTGTATTACGAATGAACCTGAAAATCTAAGAACACAAAGCAGATTTAGATGATGTGTCACAAACTGAACCAAATATTCTGTGTGTAGCAGCAAATGTCTGCTAATTTACATACTGTTTAATCTCATATAGATTATTGTCTTAGATTGTGACAAATTGATACTACAGTCCGTGAGAAAAAGGGGAACATCCAAATCTATCTAATGTTGTGTATTCATATTAATTTGGAATTCTAAGAAATATATCAAAAGCAAAGCTTTAAGATCAGTCACTTTATAGCAGGGCTTTTCAACCTTTTCACCCATTGTACCACTTTTAGGATATGGCAACATCCGAGTACCACCCGTCGCCTAGCAAGATGTCAAAAACTTGATGACCCTCCCCCCAAAAAGGAAAAAAGTGATAAAGTACAGGTAGTCCTCAACTTACAATAGTTCGCTTAGTGACTGTTCGAACTTACAATGGTATTGAAAAAAGTGCCCCCCAAGCCACAGCCGAGCAAGATACCTGCCTGCCCACCCAGCGGCACTTCCTCCTGTCCGAGGTTTTCATTGTTGTGAGCATTTCTGTTGAGGATTGGCAGCAGGGGTGGGGTGGGGGGGTGTTTGGTTTTTATTCCCCCCGTCTGCTGGGTGGTTGCAGCAGGTTTTGGTCACTTCACATGACCCTGGGACACTGTGACCATCTTAAATATGAATCAGTTGCCAAGCATCTGAATGTAAATCACAAGACCCTGGAGATGCTGCAACATTCCAGCTGATCGGCACTTCTTCTGGGCTCAGCAGAAGCACCAGGATCAGTGCTGCTTTCCAGCTGATTGGTGCTTCTTCAGGGCTCAGCAGAAGCGCCAGGATCAGTGCCGAGCTCCAGCTGGAGCCTGGCACTGATCCTGTCGCTTCCACTGAGCCCTGACAGCCCTGCAGCTCCAGCCGTCTCTCGCTCAGGCTTGTGCGGTGCTGCCACCGGTTCAGCTCATTCCCCTCCCCGCTACCATTTTTCTAGGATGGTCACGTACCACCTGCCAGGTACCAATGTCCCACAGATGGTACCCGTACCACTGGTTGAAAAGCCCTGCTTTATAGGATATATCAAATTAAAATGACCAGTCTTAAATATGCTATTTTAGGCTTTCAGAGAGTAGGAAGTTATAATTTCTTGGAAATTCTAGAGGTATTCTAACAGCCAAACAAACGAAACCACATGACTTTGCTGTTTGAACAGTCAGATTTTATTAACAAATGGGAATTTACCAGAGGATTCTGAACTGAATTCAGAGTACTTCCTGAAAATGCCACACCAGATTAAGTTTACTTAATACTAAACATAGTTTATAAAATAACAATAAGTTATTTATTGCCAGGTATAATTGCATAATGCTTCTTTGGAGGGATAAAAGAACCCAGGAAAAAGTCTAAATATAAATCTTTAAAACACTACTTTCATGGGAAATCACCAAACCTCTCTGTTCCAGTGTGTTTTCCCATTTCCTTTTAAATTGTGAAAGATGGATTATTTAAAATGTTTATATAAAGTATATAGCAATTTATGGATATTAATAATTTTAACAATATACATTTTCCCACAGGATAACTACAAGTTGTAAATAAATGACAGAATGGAACCCTAAAGCATTATCTATGTTATTCTAATTGTGAGATTTACCTCTTGTTGTAAATATGTAAGAACAGCTGCTAAAACGAAATTCTGAGCAGCCATATCCACAATGGCAAAAAACAGCATATCAAAGATGAGAAGGGTACTTTCATTGCCATAATAAAGAATATCGCTGAAAGAATGACCTTCATCTGCAAAAATGAAAAATAAATAAAATGTAAAACATTAAAAAATCTGCTGAATAACTTGCCTTTAAAAAAGCAAAGTATTTTATAAAATCATTACTACTACTAGAATGTTTTTTCAAACTAGGTTCCATCTCTCATAATCCATAGCCAATTGACTGTACTGGAGAATTGATAAAAAATACAGAGAACATGCAATGCCAAAGGGAACATGAACTATCTGTATAGATTTGAAAAAATAATAATGTACGACTCAAAGTTATATTTGGCTGCAAGCAATGTAATGTGTTTAATGTATATGCAATTCTGCCAAGCATAATAGAGTTTCAAAGCCCTTCTCAAAAGCAAAATACGATTAAAAATACAACTAGAAGCATTTGATTTCTAAAGGTTTATAAAGTTATTGTCCAGAATCTGGATGGGAGACCATCAAGAAATTTATTGGAAGGTTGAAAACAAGCTGGAAAAAGTCAATGCCAAACCATTTTTAGATTGTTGCCACAAAAATAGCATATTGCTAGGAATCAAGCCTGACCTGAGCGTCCTTTTTGTAAAAATTAAATTGCATGGAGCAATAGGCTATTTGTGACCAAATTCCTAAAAATCGAAGACTCTTCAGAATGAAAAAATAACACTTCTAATCTTCTGCCAGTATGAACAGAAAGGGAAGCTGCTTGTTTTCTCTATAAAGGAATTTCCATTCTCAGACTTAGTGTTGAAATTAAGCAAAGTGATAGAATAGATGAAGGATTCACAACTTAATCTCATCTCTGCCTTTTCTTTTGGTAAAGAAAGTGTTTTCATCAGAATTTTAAAAAGATCAACATTTATCTACATGCTATTTATAGAGATGGAGAATCATTACGCTAATAGGCTGTAACACTTTTGCAAGTTAAAATCTTTGGGACTTAATTAGATGGTTGCATTATGGCTAACTTATAACTTAGAAACTAAGGTAGTTTTAGCTGCAGCAATTCAGTTAGGGATGTTTGGTAAATGTATCACAAATCTCAAAGCTCAGAAACTGACTAATTTTGTCTGAACAAATACTACAGGAAAGAACTGTTCCTCTCTAATTGTTAAAAGTGTTTTAATGCCTTGAGATCAGGTTAAGAGAGAAAAATGAGTGTGAAATGTGTCCTCATCTTTAAGGAACTATTCAAAATTGTAAATTCTGTAAATTTTAAACAAAAGATGTAGCAGAGACAACACTGCTGAAGGCAGATCCATAAGCTATATGTTATGTAGTTAAGCTGATAATTTTTTGGAAACACTAAATGCTGTGCAAGACAAAAAAAAAGATTGCATATTGAAATAAATTGCTAGGATTCCTGTGCCTTCATAAATTAAACATCTGAAATCTACATTGGCAATACCATTGTAAAAGATGCTCTTTTCCATTGGTTCCATAAATTCCATTCCAAGAAGTCTTTCTAATAATAATTTGTCCTTTATGATGTAATCCATTTCCTTATGAACCTATTAAAAAGGGAAAACATAACAACTCAGAAGAAAGCAAAAGAAACTCTTCATTATGAAATTCCTTTCAAAAGAACAGTAACAGAAAAAGTAAATTATGTGTTCACTGTAAGATAATGTTTGCAAACTAAGCAAAACAGGATAAAAGGTATAAAATAATAGTGTGTATGATGATGATAATAGAGATGATGAACAACAACTGAAAGATCAAGCCAAAGTCTGTTAAATAAAAAAACTAAAATATAATAATGCCCCATCTGCTAGCAGAATATTGTCAGAGCAGATAACACTATGTTCTGGGTATCATAGCTAAAAATTCTGTTCACAAATTATATTAAAAGGCACCTTGGAGGAATTGCAGCAATAATAAACGAACAACGAGCCATATTTGGGACAAAAATATACTGCACCTAATAAAGAGACATACATGAAACACAAGCTAAAGCAAGCTAACTCACAACTGCATGAAAACCAATATTTTTTATGTTAATTATAATACGTACATGATCAATAAATGAGCTTAGAAATTTATTCATAGTATGGTATGCTTTTGTGCTTTGCTCAAATGTAGTTGCAGAAGAATTCAGAAGCCTAACGGGACCATGTTTCTGAAAGGAAAAAGAGAGAATAAAAATTAATCTGAAGCAGGGGTCCCTAAGTCCCAGGCTATGGCCCACTACCATGCATGTGCAGCGTCACTTGCATGAATGCAGTAAACATCTAGGAACCACTCAGAAGAAAATAACACCGCCACCAACACTGTCAGAGCAAGCTACAAACAGAGCAAATAATCACTCCCTTTTAGCACTGAAGATGTTATCTAGTTGAGTAACAAAATGTCTGCAACAAACAACCAAGTACGGAGAGCACCAACAACTTCACAGTCCAACCTTGAGCTACATTTAGTCTCTCCCAAGAGTATAATCTGCACTAATGCTACTATCCAAAAGGACCTCATTAACCATTTTAACATACAAATATAAATGGTAAACTCCACTCAAACTGTAGGAATATGAATGGAAAGTGATGATCCACCTATACAACACATAGAGAATTAATAATAAATTCTTGGTTATTCAAGGATAACAAAAATGAGAGAAGTAATTGTATCAAATACCATACTCTAGCAAGAATTGGGTCACATATTTCCTGCAAAAATTATATTTCAAATATTTGATAGCAAACAGTCTAACAAGAAAAAGATATATACCCTTGTCAATGATTCATGAATCTTGTCATATTGCTGCCTCATTTTGCTTGAAATGGAAATCTGAAATGTCTGACCATCTGTATTTGGTAACAAGCCTCTTTGGCTACACAGATTTTCCTGAGGAAATGACACAAAGAATTGATGAAATAACATGTGCAAAGATTGAAATTTAACACTAGGTTAGTGTTTCTCTACCGTGGCAACTTTTAAGATGTATGAACTTCAACTCCCAGAATTTTGTAGACAGCAAATTCTGAAAGTTGAAATACACACATTTTAAAGTTGTCAAGGTTTAGCAACACTGATACAGGGTGATCAGATACAAGCTGCAAAAAAAATCTGGACATACACTGGATGGGAATAATTAATTTTCTCTTTCTCTTTGGTCGATTTGGATTTTTCTAGCTCAGGTTTGGGAGCCCCATATTATTTCTGTCACAATAGAATATGTACAATATGTGATTCCAGAACTGTAGAGAATCTAAAATTCTGATATAAAATACTGCTCATAAGTTATATAATGGTAAGAACAGCCACCACCAAAAAGTGATGAAAGATAATATTGATATGCTAATGGTTCAGTTGAATGTAGTCTCTTCAGGGAGAGCTATAGGAATTAAAGTAAAAAAAGTAATGATGGCAGCCACAACTGCACCTGTCTCTTACAAAGCAGATTAAAAGGGGGTGGGGCTTTGATTGTACATTTCTGGTTGTCATCTTGACTTTCTGATCAGTGTCCTGCAGATGCCTTGTCTCTATGACTAAAATTCATTAGGATGCTATCCCAAGGGTGCTTTTTCACAAGGCAACTGGACTTTCTTGTTTTTCTTTGAAGACATTTCACTTCTTATCCAAGAAGATTCTTCAGTGGCATTGTGCTTCTGTAGTTGTTGCAAGAAATCAATGACCTTTTTCTTTAACTGCTGTTGTGATCTCTCTTCTTGGATGAAAAGTGAAATTTCTTCAAAGAAAAACAAGAAAGTCCAGTTGCCTCGTGAAAAAGCACCTTTGGGATAACTAGGACCTGGATGACTGAGAATCTCCATAATCATTAGGATATTCTTACAAGCTTTGGTAATTTAGTTATTCCTTTTTTCTGGATGGCTTAAAATTAAAATATGAACAATTACAAAAAAGAGTCAAAATAAATAAATAAGGCAACCATACAAATAATGCAAACATTATAACATGGTTTAAAAAATTAAAAACTCCTTTGAAAGAGACAATGGATTGTGTGTTAACACCTCCCAGTTAAATATTGTTCATTGTAGTGTTAAGTTCATGTGAAATATTTTATTTGTCTCTTTCTGGTGAATTTCATAAGCTGTGACAGAACTGGAGTATTTTGAAAAATCAACTGATGGGAAGGTAGAAGAGAGTAAACTGTTAATTGGGTATCAATGAATGAACTGAACTTAAGATTGTAGCAGAAGCAAAATTGATAGAATGAAACCATTTTAGATTTCCACTCTTCTGGTTTATTCACTTACTGCTTCCCTTTTTAGGTTCATATTCATCTCTTCCATATTTGTATCTGAATGGCCATGCACAGATCGCCCATGAATGTAGTACCCAAAACATCTGTCTGACAATAGGAAAACTGAAATCTGCAACATGAGAAAAATAAAATGGAGCATTTTAGTATACATTCAGATAACAAGAATTCTACCCACTACTGCATTTTGTAA
>NW_015387600.1:0-36405 GCF_001527695.2 Protobothrops mucrosquamatus
GTTTAATGTCTTCTCCAGGAGGCTGGGTGTAGTTCTATTGGAATGGAGTATATAAAACTTGACTGACAGATAAGGAATTCCATGGTCTCAAAAAGCCATTTATAAAACTTGTAGAAGAATAATGCATATAAAATTAAGTCTTATGATTATAAGAAAAATATCATTTCTAGAATCAAGAATTATGGAACCAAATTAATACTTAAAACATAAAATAAGGAAATAACATAAATAATTTCCTTACTTTTTATTATATTATTAAACTTGTATGTAGTACAATTCCCAAAAGCTCTGGTATCCAGAAAAGTGGGACAGTTGCAACTGGAATTGTTTAGAACTTTGGATCCAGAGGAAAACAAGTGAGCCTAGATTCCTGTATATAGAGATTCAATTCATGTATAAGCTGAACTTTAAGCTGAGGAGTTCTTCTGGTTCTGCAAAGTCTCTGTTGTGAGCCAGTAACACTTGATGATGCTCTCCATCAAGATCAACTCCTGTATTTTTTTAGCAGTTTATCCAGGCACCTTTTTATTGCTATAAATCTGCAGATACATCCTGAGTATAATCCTATACTTTGTCTTTTTCAGAAGGGTATCCTCCGAGAGAGAGATGAAAATTCAGTAACAAGCTATGTTCTATACAGAACCTATATAGAATATGACAGCAGCATATTAGTATAATGATTCCAGTAATTCAGCATCAGATCAGTGTACATGAATAATTTTTGTTTAAAATTTACATTGTTCATTTCAGGACTCAAAAGCTTACTATCATCTTTTGAATCAAATTGCACCCAAACAAGGCAACAATGGAAAAACAGCCATTGTGATTGATCTTTCAGGCTTTAATGTAAGTGTTCCATTAAACCTTTCAGATTACAAACGCTGGCTAGGTTGGAGAACCAAGTTATAGCATTGAGACTGAAAAATTTCCCAAACAGACATGTAAATTTGAAAAAGACATGGCTGCTTATTCAAACATTATGCTTTGAATGTGTTTCCATACGTTTAGAGGCACCTGTTTCGAAACATTTGTAAAACCTTAACAATCCCTTAACAAGTAGAAAATGAGAAAATAAACGCAGGGGTGTCAAACTGCCGGCCCATGGGCCGGAGGTGTCACAAGGAAACCACGCCCACCCCATTGCCGGCAATGGGGGAAAAGCTCCAATACATCATGCGACATCACGTGATGTCGCAAGTTTGACATATCTTAAATAAAGGAAAACAAAACAGATAGTATTTTCAGAAGAACTCTTCTAGGAATATAACAGCAAAGCATGTTACCTTTTTCACCATTGTATAGGCTGCTTTTCTTTTTTCATAATATATTCTTGATTACCGTATTGTGTTTGCCTAGTCAGAGTCTGTTCTTGGAGATTATATAAGAAACCTCTGAGAATGTTATTTTGTGTTTAATGAAAACAATTGTTTCCTTTAGATTTTCTGATGGAAGAGTATGGTGAACTACTATAACTGATCCAAAGCAGATTCTAAATGCATTTAAATGCAATCAGGAATTCTGCAAAACCAGGATTTCTGGTTTGCTTCTGTAACTAGAATTTTATGTCTAATGCAAACTTGGGTGCATATATTTTATTTTAAATTTGCAATTTATTTTTCCCCAGGAACCAAATGATCTGAGGAGGGCTGAATATATGCTTCAACAAGCAGATAAATTGGGTTGCAAACAGTTTGTGACTCCTACAGATGTGGTTGCAGGCAACCCTAAACTTAATATAGCCTTTGTTGCAAACCTCTTTAATACTTACCCTGCCCTACAGAAGCCTAAAAACAATTCTTATGATTTCAATTTATTAGAAGGTAAGTAACTTCAACACATATTAATAGAGATATTAGAGAAATATTTGTTTTTGGTTGTTTATTATTTCTTAATTTAAATAATCTAATGGGGATATTGTTTCCTGTTTGTTTAATAGTGTACTTGCCTGCTGCCTCTTCCTTAATGTCTTAGGACAGCTTAGAGCAATACAATTAAAACGGCAACAGTTTAGTTAAAACAAATGCTAAACCAGATTAAAAGATTTGACTATGATTTGAGCTTCTTTCTAAATCCTAAGGAGAGTGAAGTATTGCCAAATTCTAGCCAGCTGAGTTTCTGGACTGTCTTCAAAACCATTCCATAAAGACAACTGCAGTCTTTGGTTGTCAGTGTACAAGCTTTTCTTCTTCACTTATGGACATGATTTATCAACCAAAGTCGATAAAAGCATATTTTTATTTTATTAATGGTCCAGGATTTAATGCTGGATTCAAAAGGGACTCCCAGATTGCAAATCTGATCCTTAATGGAAAATGTACATTTTTCCAGAGCAGGCATTTTCCCCAAATCCTGAAGTCCACCTTCTGTATCAGTAACAACTCCATCTTGTCTGTGAAAAGTTTCTCTGACATCAAGTCCCTTGTTCTCTAACATAAATGATATTATTTCACTTGAAAGTTTAGTTCACAGTGTTTTCTCCAACCATGCTCCCACCCATATAATTTTACATGAATTTGGAGTCACACACAAAGACCTATAAATCTAATTGCAAAAGTTAAGAATGGAAAAGATTCCCCCAATACAGGTAGTCCTCAATTTACAATCATTCCTTTAGTGATCATTTGAAGTTACAATGGCACTAAAAAGTGATTTATGATTGTTTTTTACTTATGACAATTGCAGCATCCATTTGGCAACTGACATGTATTTATGATAGTTGCAGTATTCGGGGCTCATATGACCTCACAAAGTCAATGGGGAGGTGAGATTTACTTAACCACCAAATTACTAACTTAGTTGCAGTGATTCACTTAACAACTGTCTAAAAGGATGTAAAAAGGGGCAAAACTCATTTAATAATTCTGTTGCTTAGCAATGGAAATTTTGGTCTCTATTGTCATAAGGGAAGGACAACCTGTATAATTGAAGTTCCTCTGCTTTTTTGAATGTAAGAAATACCTATTTCTGGAGATAGGGTATATGGATGGGGAGGAGTTCCAATTACATCAAGATCTTGGATCTTAAAGTGTTTTTTAGGAGTTAAGCACACTCAAATACTGAAATTAAGCTAGTGCTCATAATCTTGTGTTTCATAACTTTCCAATCTTTCTTCAAAAATGCAGATTTGACTCCTCCTACTGTAGGTACTGTATTTAGTTGAGGCTTTTGGCTTGTCAAAGTATATTTTGAAATCTGTTTTCCCTTTCATTCTATTACTGTTATGACTGCCCTCTTTGTATCTGTCCTGCTTTTATGACCTGTTGTTTTTCTTTTAATATGCCATTACAGCTGTGTAAAAATATTAGTATTAGACATTTATTTTAAAGTCATATAAAATGCCAGCTTAACTTTACTTGATTACATAATTGAGTTCTTGGGAGTCATGATATGAAACCTCACAAATGTGAATGAAAAGATCAAGTTGTTAAGAGTGAAAATTCTGTTCCCTAAATTCAACTATTTGTTCAAGGCATGTATCCAAAACAGTTTTCTGCCTTAGGCTTATAAAAGAAAATTATGGAGAAAAAAACAAGGCAAATATAAAAAAATAAACATAGTTTTTTAAGATTTATAGTAATTATCACAGTTGTAATAAAGTTAGAAGTTGCTAGTAGTGTTATCACTATGAACTGGATTGGAAACATTTCAAAGACAGACAGAATAATATGGCATTCTATATTCCTCATAGCATAGCATATTGAAATGGTTGCTGGATAATTCTTGAAAACACAAGGGCTTTCCCCTCACATATCTGCAGTCCGTGGCAGAAATTTAAGCTGATATAATTTGTGCCATCCCATCAGATAAGTCCTATTTTGTGTGATAAGGCTGAGATTAGGTGCTGTTCTTATAGTTTTACAGGTAGTCCTCAGTTAAGCAGAATTTGGATCACATTTTCCATCACTAAGCAATTTGGTCAAAAAACGTGATATCACGTGATTGCTTAGCCACAGTAATCCTCTTAGTACCCATTGCCATCATTAAACAAATCCTACCCAGTCCTTAGGCAAGGACCCATCCCAATCCAAACCATTGCTGGGTTGGTACTTCCCAGCTCTGAGCCTCAGTAAGCATGGGTAAGACTGCCTCCTTTTGAACTCCATTCAGCTGCCTGTCTCCCCCCATCTCTATAATTTTGGCCCCCAACACTCTGCCAACTCTGCCACCCTGCACTCTACTGGCCTCCTCAGCAGCAGGAGGAAAAAACAGCAAATATCAACTGGGAGTGGCAGGGCCAGCAGAGCACAGGTTGCCAGAACTGATGGAGCAAGGTTGTGAGGGGATGCGTGAGAGGCACCATGCAGGTCAGTATGGCTATGGCAAGAAGCAGGGTACAGGTCTAGGAAGATACAAGAGAGGTGTTGTTCAGGTCTGCAAGGATGCCCAAGAGGTGCCACACAGTTGAGAGGGTGCCAGCCAGTACACGTGCAGTGGGGCTGGGGGAGGATGTGCAGGTGGGTGACATACCCAGTGACTTGACTTTCTGGGAAAACCAGCAGGAAAGATTGCAGATGACATGATTTCAGGAAGCTTGGTAAGCAGTTGTAATGGTGAACTGGTTGCCAATTACCCAGGTTGACATCATGTGACAATTACCCAGGTTGACATCATGTGACAAGTCCAATGGAACTCCAAGGACTGGTTGTAACTACCATTGGTTCAAATGCTGTCTTAACTTGGAAATATCTCTGGCCATGCAGGGATAGTTTGAGGACTACCTGTAATTCCATTTTAATTTTATTATAAAATATTCAAATATTAGAAATAATACAATAAGAGTAAAAGATAGACAAAATGAATTGTGTTTTGATTGGCAGTACTGAGAGCTGCATGGCTATAAAACCCAATGGAGAAATATATCTTATCCTCAATACAGTCATGATTAAAGATGGATAGATTTATTTTCCTTGCAAAATGAATTTGAAGTTAGTCCTATTTTGATGACCAAAATTAAATATTCAGCATTTTTCTATTTTGAGAAAGTGAAAAATAATCAGCATGTTTGATCATATCCGTTTCTGATCTCTATGTATGCCTATTGCTGCCCAACATTGCGATTACAGAAGAAAAGTGCCACAAGGCATGTTATTACCATGTTCCAGTTTGTGTTGGTTATCTATTATTCATATCTATCCCACAGAAAGCAAACGCGTGAACAAGAATGAAAGTTATAGTGATAGTGGGTGGTAATGAAGAAGTTTAAGAATTTTATTTTAGAGTGGCATATTAAATATAACCTTTTTTTTACTTTCACAGTTCTTTCAATCAGAATTGATTTTTTCAGCTTGCATGTTATTTTCTGCATTATTTAGCATGAAGTTTTAATTTTTATTGTGAATTTGCCAAATGTACTCTTTAGCATCCCTTCTTTCTATAACCAATTTTCTTGGAAGCATGTTAATTCACTCTGAAGTATTCAGAATATATTTCAGTTACAGATTGAAATACCTTTTGAAACAAACCTTAATAATTAATCCCAAAAGGGATTATAGTGCCAATTTATATAATAAGATTAGTGAATAAGCAATTGGATAACATTTCACATATATATATTTCTCAACATATATATATGAAATAATGACACAATTAATGCATGATTTTAATGAGAACTGGTACACTGTGAAGAAATGTCAAATAATGAAGGCTGCAAAAGAAAATATAGATTTTTCCTGAACTGTGCCAGTTACCAATCCTATTGGCCAGTATTATAGGCAGCTGAAATGGGCTTTGACTAGATCTAGTCATATAGACCCCAAACATGCAATTTGATGGTTTTTTTTTTTTTTTGCTATTACTGTGCTCTAAGTATTTTTGCACAGTAAGTATCCTTTTTATAGTTTGATTTAATTCAGATTTGTTTATTCTTCACCCATTTATATATCTTTCCACTTTATGATAGCATTTCTTTCTCCTGCTTTGTGATATCATACCTTCTATATGGGATTCAATAGTTTTAAAAACAGACCAAAAATCAGAATATAATTAAATTATCATCTTTGTACTGTAGGTGAAAGTAAGGAAGAAAGAACATTTAGAAATTGGATGAATTCATTGGGTGTAACTCCTTATATTAATCACTTATACAGGTAAAAAAATAAATCCTTATGTAGTTTTTACCCTGAGCAAACCTTGCTCAGATAAAGTATGCTGAAATATACCAATGCTCTTAAGTGTTTTAGATTGTTCCTTTGTTTCAAGGTTTGATATAAAATTATACGTGGTAATGCAGTAGTACCAACTTCAGTCACCATTTTTCCTAGTACACCTGTGCTGATTCATTTAAGCTTATTTGAATTAATGCTTATTTTATATCTGCATCCAAGGGGCAAGGTGGGCAGTATTATTTTTAGGTATATTGACGATTTGAATATGACCCTAAAGATATTGGAGAATTGAACTGGTGGCTAGAATGCAAAGTTGATTTTTTTTTTACAGACAACTATCAATTCTAGGAGCAATTTGAGAGCCTACATTGCATGTTCTTTCTGATATACCTCTTGAATAAGTATTGTTTCAATACAGTACTATTTTATAATGAAATAAAGATGGTAATAGTTTATTATTATATTACATTTCATTGGATTCCCCCTAAATGTAATAATGATAATTCAATATGGAACAGTTCAAATCTGTTGTCCCTGAGGAAGTAGAAAGGATCCATATGACCACTTGCTCATGAAACTCATGCACCCCCATAATTGGCTAAGACTGCTGGGTGGGGGGAGGAGTGATATGTGAATGAGTTTTTGTTGGGGTGAATTTATCCTTGAGGTGGGTTTTTTTCTTCACCTCTTAAGGAAGTGTTGATTTGCCCCCTCCTAAAGTCATCATCACTGGATCCCACTGTACAGGACAACCTCCAGCCAGTGTCACACCTCCCTGTTTTAGGGAAACTCATGGCGGTGGTGATCACACAGCAGGTTCAGTCAGGATCCAGACCTGGACGTGTTTCTGGATACAGAAACAACATTGATTTGGATGATCTCTGATGGGATCAGGTGGAGGTAGGGCATCCATCCTGGCTCTTCTTGCCTTCTCAACGACTTTCAATACCATTAATCATAGTATCTTTCTGGATGAGCTTCAATTATTGGGGGTGGCACAATATTGGGCTGGTTCTCTTCCTTCCTATGGGGCCAGCATTAGTTGGTATTGATTGGCAGTGAAAGGCTCTGCCCATGACCCTTGCAAAATTCAGAGCTTTCCCGCCTTCCTATTTAACATCTACATGAAATTGCTCAGTGAGATCATTTGTTGCCATGGGATTATTATATATCTCTGTGACCCTGGTAAATTAAGCAGTGCTGTTGATGTCTTGTCTTGGTGCCTGGAGGCTGCGAAACTGAATGGGGAACAATAAAACTAAATTGTTTTGGGTCTTCAGGATCTGGTATTTTACCATCTTTGGTGCTAGATGGGGTGGCACTGGTCCAGACAGACCCAGTGTGCAATCTGGGGTTCTTTCTACTTTCAAGACTTCTGCTTGAGGAGTAGATACAGGCTAGTTGGGCCTTTACACAAATTTCTGTTGTGTGCCAGTTGTATTTGTTCAGAAACCATGAAGTTCTGCTCACCTCCCAAATAAAGTACTTAAATATGCTCTACATGAGGCTGTCTTTGAAAAGTATTTAAAAGCTTCAGCTGGTGCAAAATGCAGTGGTATGATAAAGTTACCTTTATACGGTTTCCTGCTTGAGCAGGGGATTGGACTAGAAGACTTCCAAGGTCTATTCCAATTCTGTTATTGTGTTATGTGTGCCCTTAGGACACGGGTATCAAACTTGCCGCGTCACGTGACATGTCACAACGTATCGTGACTTTTTTTGCATTGCCGGAGCTGGGGTGGGTGCGGCCTCTGTATGATGCAACCGGTCCGCAGGCCGGCAGTTTGACACCCCTGCCTTAGGCGAACACACACACCTCCATGATTTGCATTGATTATTAGTTCACTTCCAGATAGAATTCAAGATGCTGTTTTTGACCTTTAAAGCCCTATGTGG
Organism: Protobothrops mucrosquamatus; assembly: GCF_001527695.2. Classification (NCBI taxonomy): domain Eukaryota; kingdom Metazoa; phylum Chordata; class Lepidosauria; order Squamata; family Viperidae; genus Protobothrops; species Protobothrops mucrosquamatus. The sequence goes on from NW_015387600.1 coordinate 8,001, forward strand.
CATTAGGACAGGTTGAGGTATTGCCTCTCCCCAATTACATCTTGTCCCATTATGTGCTATCCCACTTACTCATATGTACACATAACAGTGGTATAGAGCATGGGTGTCAAACTCATCGCATCATGTGATGTGTCACGACCTATAATAATAATAATAAAGTTGGAAGGGACCTTGGAGGTCATCAAGTCCAACCTCCTGCTCAGGCAGGTAACCCTATACCATTTCGGCTGTCCAGTTTCTTCTTAAAAACTTCCAGTGGTGGAGCATTCACCACTTCTGGAGGCAGGTTGTTCCACTGGTTAATTGTTCTAACTATCAGGAAGTTTCTCCTTAGTTCTAGGTTGCTTCTCTCCTTGATTAGTTTCCATCCGTTGCTTCTTGTCCTGCCTTCAGGCGCTTTGGAAAATAGCTTGACTCCCTCTTCTCTGTGGCAGCTCCTGAGATATTGGAACATTGCTATCTATTGTGACTTTTTTCACATTGCTGGAGCTGGGATGGGCAGGGCCTCCACATGATGCAACCAGCCCGTGGGCCAGCAGTTTGACATCCTTGGTTTAGAGAGTTTATTAATATTCCCTAGCAATTCCCTTCACCAAAAGCCCAGAACTGTCTCAATGAAATCCAGCCAAAAGCAGACTGATGTTAATTCAAAGAGCAATGGCCAATGAATCCATAAGGCACTTGAAAGTTTCCCAAACAAGATAAAAACACCAGGCAAAATTAAATCCACAATTCAAGAGGGTTCACAAGGCAAGAAAAGTTTAGCATTCACAAGCACAATCCAAGTTAAGGCACGGTGTCAATCNTTTTGCTGCCTGACTTTTCTCTATCCTATGTGTTCTCAGATCAGTTCCTCAGATCAGATCAAGCAGTTCCTCTTCCTCATCAAATTGGCTGCAGCTGCATGCTTTCCCCACCTGAAGCCTCAGGGCTGTCCTGCTGCAGCTGTGCTTCAACCAAATCTCTTTCAGATGGCTGCTTGGAGTCATTGACCAATTCCAATTAAGTGAAAAGATACTTTGATACTTTGTGTAATCTGGTGTGCTAATTTATCATTTTGTATTCAAAAATCTCACAATATAGGAGATTTGTATTTTAGTCTGGCAAAAATTTATTAATGTAGCCCTATAATAAAGTACAATTAACTAATCTTGTGTGTCCTACTCTTTGGGAGTGATGTCAGTCTGGGAGGCTGATAAGGGATCTCCTGGCAGCAGGGAGCCCACACATTGGTTGCACCATGTATAACATTCTGATTTTAACTTTCTTGAAATCTTATTCTTCTTTATGCTTAATTATTTAAGTGTTTACGTGGTTTTAAAATAAGGTTTATTTGTTTCATAGTATGCCACCCAAAGTTACCCTGTGTGAGATGGGCAGCTGTATAAATGTGATAAGTAACAATATATTACAATATGTGTTATTGTTACAGTATATTGTGAGATTTTTGAATACAAAATGTTAAATTAGCATACCAGATTACACAAAGTATCAAGATCTGAAAATCAAAATTGAAAGATTATGGCATAAATCATCCATAGTGGTCCCATTGGTTATCAGCACAAATCTTGGATGGCATTTAGAAAATCTGTGCATTCCACCTATTACTTACAAAGTATACATTGCTTGGATCTACTATGCCAATATATTATGACATTCTAAGTTCTTGGAAAGAACTCGTTGTGCATGAAGGCCAACACCAGCTAAAGAACTGGAAGCTCTGAATTCACATTTTTGTGTACACAATAATAATTGGAAGATCTGCAAGTAATATCATTTGTCTGCAAACAAGAACTGGTGGGAACATAGAGAAATAGAAAATGAAGGATTTAAAGTGCTCTGGGACTTTAGAATTCAAACTGACAGACACTTGTCACATAATATCCCATACTTAATTGTCAATAACAAAGACAAAGTCTTAGTAATGGACATGGCAATATCTGGAGACAAGAGAATAGAAGAAAAACAACTGGAGAAGATAACAAAATACAAAGACCTGCAAACAGAAATAGAACAATTATGGCAAAAGAAAGCTAAGGTAGTACGTAATAGCTGCCTTAAATGCAATCTTAAAACAATTGAAGCATCACTTGAACACCATCAGCATTGACAAATTCCTCATCAGTCAATTGCAAAAGGCAGCTTTACTTGGAACAGCTTACATTATGCAATGATACCACTAAAACCGTTAAACATCCACATCTGCCTATCCCATGTCCCTGGGAAGGACTTGATAGGTGGATAAAAATGCCAAATCCAGTGTAAACATCTGGCTGACTGCAACCAATCACAATAATTAAAATAGTCTTGTGAGTTGTAATGGTTTTAATGAATAATTTAAATGGGAAATTTCAAAAACATAGAAGCAGTGAAAATATCTGTTTTCTGATTAATTAAAGGATAATTGTTTTGCTTTTAATCAGAAGAACTTTTTTTCTCCCTCACCTTGCCAGTGATCTTGCTGATGGTTTAGTAATCTTTCAACTCTATGAAATGGTCCGTGTACCTGTAGAATGGAGTCATGTCAACAAACCACCATATCCTGCACTTGGGGGTAACATGAAAAAGGTTGGTAAATATTTCTGTGTTAGGAACTCTGGTACCTATATAATCACCACTAATTTATATTCGTCTATCTCAGTTACAAGCAAACATAGTAGAGATAGATAGCATATGTATAAATTAATATATCTACTGATAATTTTTATGGTTCTATTTGTGATTCACAAAGCCAAGTAGAAATTTGTAACTTAATTTTGAAACTAAGCACTGAAGTACCTTCCATGTTACTATTTGGCTAATATCCAAGCATTGACATATGAACAATAGACCACCACCACCACTAATAACATGGATATCAGCAAAAGCAGTGTACAGTAAAGACATGTTTAGTGATACAACATCAGGTGGCTGACTGATGAGAGATCTCAGGATATAATCTACATAGCCATAAATAAGATTTAAAAAGAGAAGCTTAAATTACTCTTTGATCAATAACAAAGTATTTTATATATTGTTCACATACAGTGCTGGGATTTTCTTTATTAGCATATCATAATGCAAATATATACTGTTAAAAAGTCTACAGGCAAACCAGAGCTCTGGCAACGTTTCCACTATTTTTCATAATCATTTAAAAACCTTACAGGAAAGCTAAAGAGCAATTGCCAATCGTACATATTCATCACCAGTTTTGAACATCTTACTTAATAATGTCACATGCCAAATTTATTATTTTCAAATAGATACCTCTGGGAAATAAAGAATTTTTATGCATTCCGCAGCAGAAACATGCCTCTACTTTAATGTAAACTTAAATCATTTGGATTTCTGAGACATAGCAAATGTGAGGGCAGAATTGCATAACAAAATATAGCGATTTAATCTAAAGAATTAATTAGAAACTAAATACTAATGTCTCCTTGTGGGACTTCCTATATGTTTGGCAAATCCAAATGATACCTTATTCAAAATGTTTTCTAACTGAATACATCAAAGAAAGTAAAAATGTGCATTCCTTGAGGTATTTTTTTTCCTTCAAAAAGTTTCAGGTCAAAATATCTGCTTTTAAAAAATCTGGATAATAACTGTGATTTGTATCTATAATCAAATGTTTTTAGATTGAAAATTGTAACTATGCAGTAGAACTGGGAAAGACAAAGGCCAGATTTTCATTGGTTGGAATTGGTGGAAAAGATCTCAACGAAGGCAACTCAACCTTGACCTTGGCACTAGTCTGGCAATTAATGAGAAGGTGAGGCTTTCTTACATCTCACTAAATCCAGTGGTTTAACTAGGCTGTATTTATATCCAGCCTTTATTATTTTTATAAATAACTCAGAAGTGGTGAACATACCTAATACTCCTTCCTTCTCCTATTTTTCCCCACAAAAGAAAAAAAACCCCAGATCTATGTGGTAGGTTGGGCTGAGAAAGCGTGACTGGCCCAAAGTCCCCCAGGCTTTCATGCCTAAGGCAGGACTAGAACTCGCAGTCTCCTGGTTTTTATCCTAAGCCCTTAACCACTAGACCAGAACTTTTTCTATAAGTGTTCTTCATTTATTCAATCAGCAGTTTAAAATCCAGATGATAACTCTAGGTTTTCCCCCCACTTTTTATCATTTATGCCTTTTTCAAAATGTACAATAAATATGCAGTACGCTGCTTTGCATGTCTGCCATGTTACAAAGGAGTTATAAGTTTGTAAAAATAGTTGCAACCTAGAAAACCATACATATATCTATATACTGCTAAAATTCTCATGTCTGTTTAATTGTTTGTAATCTTCAATTGGGCAAATGGTGCATCATAGGGCAATAATTTTTGAATCAGTGTAGTTCAAATGGTCTAACTTAAAAAATCCTCCAAAATCCAGGACACATGATTGCTGTGGGATTGAAATGTGGCAAAATTGTGGGCACTCCAGTGCTGTCACTACAGGTAGTCAACAACTTATGATAATTCCTTTAGCATTGTTCTAAATTAAAATGGCACTGAATAAAAGGACTTACCATTTGTACCCGATGTAGCACCCCTATGATCACATGAACAAAATTCATCTTTACAACCAACTGCAGGGATGCTGCAGCACCACCACCCCCAAGTTATCTTTCTCCCATTCCACACCATTGGGTCCCTTAGAGCTATCTTCTACCTGACTTTGATATAAATCAGAGATAGCCTTCAGGAAGAATTGATCTGCCTCAGAATCTTGGGGCAATTCTCTGATATCAGAGCCTGGATTTCTTGACCATGTAAAAGTTTTCAAAGACTTTATATAAAAGAGCTCCTGCTGAAAATTCTTCCCTCCCCAATTATCACAATTTACACATAGTAGTCTATCTCAGCAAGCAATCTTAGTAGACACAACTTAATAGCAGATTCTGTCTTTGTATATAGTAACTGTTTTAATAATTACATTTGCAACAATAAAACTAATACAAACTAAAGAAAAAATAAAAATAGAAAGTGCTAAAAATAAAAATAGAAAAAAAACAGAAAAGGAAAAATATTCTGAATATGAATATAGGAGAGAGAAAAAAGAAATATATATGTAATTTCCTCCTTCATCAAAACAAGTATAAACAATTTTAGTAACTTGCCACCTTTTTTAAAAATACAACTAATTATCTCTTCTTCCCATATCCCATCTCTTACCTATAAATAAATCCTTGAGCTTCATCATTTCAGTCTTCATCATTTTCAGCTACCAGATATAACATATCTAAAATATTTATTTAATCTTGATTAAATAAACCAACTTTATATTCTTTTTTCTTTTTAACAATCTTGATTTTTGGTGCCTTTAAAGAATGTCCTAGAACTTTATTTCTTTTCATTTTTCTTTGTCTTTTCTCACAAAATTCCTGAAAACTTTAACAAGACTCTTTTGGAAATCCAATATTGGAAAATTATTCAGGTCAATCTGTTGGTTTGTAATTTGTATATTCCTTTAATCATCAAGACATCAGCCAGTTACTTTTATATGTCCAGTGTTACATCTTTTCCCATGTCATTCTTGTAGCTTGTCATTTTTAGATTCATTTTCAGATAGTCTGACTCTTGTCAGGTAACACTTGTTCTTTCATACTATCTTTTAAACACAATCTATAGAGGCAGACACTGTTAAAATTAATTTTGGGGCCCACTGTTCAAAAATATCCTTCAGTATGTCCAATGTTGAAATATTTTGCTCAAAATATTTGGATATATATGCAGAACTGCTACCATCTGCATACTGTACTCCACATTAGTATTTTCCCAGCATTTAAATAAATGCTAGATAAAATGGAGGAGAAAGTTGAGATCTGAGGAAAAGATTGGGTGAAAGAGATTGGCAGTGAATTTCCAGTCCCACATACACTACAAGAGTTTATTTCCATCTTTCTCCATAATTCCTTCTGCCCATCAGCACAGGACTCCTCCATCAGTCCAAGCAACTTTGAGTTTGCATCTGCATACTAGCATCTCTCACAAGATCATGGAGATGCTGTAACACTTGTAAGTGCAAGGACCAGTTGTAAGTCACTTTTTTAGCACTGTTGTAACTTTGAATGGTCATAAATCAAGGAACATTACCAGTTACATATACTATCTATTACAGGTTTACTCTGAATGTACTATCAGACCTTGGAGAAGGGGAGAAAGTAAATGATGAAACTATTATTAAATGGGTGAATCAAACTCTTGCAAATGCAAATAAGACCACTTCAATATCTAGCTTCAAGGTAATAAGACTATCAAATAAAGGGAATATTATATTAATTACATAGAGAAAACCTGGATGAGAATGAATTTGTAGCAAAAATACAACACTTTTTAAAAATGCTTAAAATACTAGATTTTAAAATATAAAAACAGATGAGATTCTGGATAACTATATGTGCATATATATTACTATCTTTGTCATGGGCCATCATATCTATTTTTCTGTAGAACTAGATGAAAAATATTTTTGTGGAAGGAATGAGGAAATTATACATGATGATTAAAAACAGAGGAAGAACCTTCTATCAAAGAGTAAAATTTTGTACCTATGTTACAGTTGTTGTATCATAGTCAAATACATACAGAGGCAGTTTATGCATCATAAAAGTATTAAAAGTAACAAAAGTATTCTTCAGAGAAAGCATTTTTATCATAAATATTTTGAGAACAACCAATTTATATCAAAAACTTTGTAAAAATATCTTCAAATATTCATTTACCAACAGATCCTTGAGTTTTAATATTATTTTCTCATGCAAACTGAAGTAATGTTACTTCAATTCAATTTTTATTTCCATCTACACATTAAATTTTGCCACACCTTCAATCAGCCTTAAACAAGTACAGTATTCTAAAGTGCATACTGATCATGGAAACACCAGCAATACTATAGAAAATAGTTTTATGACCAGTTAGCCAAAATGTTTTTCAGAAATCCCGCTTTCCTTTGCCATTTTTTATCTCAACAATGGAGTACAAGAGATACACTTAAGAAAAATAGGGACAGCAGAGTTACAACAGGCCAACGTGATCTATAATTAGAACGAAAATTATATATCCAATCACTGTATTAAGAAACATCAATTTAGTAGCTCAAAAGGAATAGTAAAATACTGCTTTCAGATAATACAGTGTTCATGATGGAACTTAAAAAGAATGAGCCAATCTTGAAACCATAGCTTTAATCTCCTGGGTAAGAAAAGCATGGTGAAACTCTTAAAGCAGAGCTAATTACATCATTCTAGGGCACCTCCTGCTGATAACTTGATGTCATGGATAAGAACACTCATCCGCTTGAGCTGTTAAAAGGATGCTGAATACAGCAATACCACCTGCTATTTTAAGACAGAAGTACATCTTAGAATCCCAGGAATAAAATGTAATAGCCATTGATCATCTCATAAAGAGATTCCACAAAGAATCAGAGTACTATATACTATTTATAAGCATGTAGAAGGAAATAGTAATCGAGTAGCCATTTATTTTTAATTTAATACAAATATCTTGCACAATTGTCCTATTTGCATATGTAACAACAGTACTTAGAACATATGTTCTAAGGTTGGAAGGGATCTTGGAGGCCTTCTAATCCAACCCCCTATTCGAGCAGGAGATCCTATACCATGCTTATGCTTGGTTTAACCAAACTACATTCCAAGCAGCAGAACAACTATTTTTAGATTTCCATAGATATTGTGGAATACTGGATGTGCTTCAACAAACACTTTCATGTTTTTATGTTTCTTTCATGTATGCAGCATAGCTAACAGGAACTGAAGGGTGTACATTGCCATCGTGTTAAAAAGAAATGTCTATAAAACGGTACATGGTACATTAATTACAAGTTATTTTTGTGATTAGGAGACAAAAATCTATAAGATATACTCAAAAGTGTTCAGGAAGCAAAACCTTTGAGGTCCAAAGAAACATGTTGAGGACTTTTTGTTTGATGTATCATGGGCAATAACTGGATAAAAGAGAAAAGGATATGACAAACCAAATTAAAGATGACAAGTTATGATAACAGAAAATAATTAATTATTGATAACTAATACTTTAATGTATTTTGTTTCAGGACCAATCTATAAGCACTAGTTTGCCAATATTAGATTTAATAGATGCTATCGCACCAAAAGCAGTCCGCCCAGAAATGGTCAAGAGAGAAGATCTAACACCAACAGACAAGCTAAATAATGCTAAGTAAGTCCTTGCAGCATATTTCAGAAGACTATCGTGTTGAATGAAAGCAACAAGCAATCCTTTAAAGTGCCATAGTTTATAGAATCATGGCATTTTAAAGAATAATGTTTTAGTATAGGCTAACTTTATTAAGTTTCAAATGGGAGAAATGTACAAAATCTAAATCTTTCAATTGTTATGATTATTGATGTTATAGTAGTGATAGTAATTAAATTTATTATGCTTGCCTGCTCTAAAATAATCTAGGCTGTGTAGAACATATTAAAATATATTAAAACATATTAGCAGAACATATTAACAATAAAACAGTTAAAACATGACAATACATAATATCCCAGTCAAAACAGCCATATCAAACTAAAGTACAACAGAGGCTCCACAATCAAACCCAAGGCTGGAAATATTTCATGCATCTAACAAAGTATATTAAACCTGGGAAACATATCCTTCTTCAATGACTAGTCCTCACTGGAAAAAGATTTGCATTAGACATAATGATGCAACATTCTTTACTTCTGCAAAGAATAGAATCCCAGTCAATAGACTACATGCAGCATGACATTTTTGACATAAATCAAATGATATTTAATAGTAGATTTAGAAATAATATCTAAGTAGGACCATTGTAATTGTAATGAGTTGCATTATAGTTGCATTAATCCAGCAGCCCCCAACCTTTTGGGTACCAGGGACTGGTTCCATGGAGAAAGGGTTTTCTGTGGACTGTAGGGGGAGTGGTTTTGCATGCTGCCTGCATTCCACAGATGGGGTTTCGTTTGTTTGCCTGGTCCATGGCATGGCAGCAACCAGCAACCCCCTGTTCTAATGTATCTGTAATGAGTCACATTAAAGATGTTCTACATTGATGTCAGTCCACTAAAGTAGTAACATCTTTTTATAGATTTATGTGGAAGCCTGAAAAATAAATATGCATGATTTAGCAGCAGTCCTCACAAGAAGACTGAAGCACTTTTTAAAAAAATCATTTTTGAACTGTGTTCAGCCTTAATCTACAATACGGGGTAATTGAATTTGTTTGTGTCAGAAGCATCACAATCAAACTAAGGCATACTATATGAAATAAAATTTAAAATATAAAACATAAAAGTTAAAATATAAACATTGAAGTAAACTAGGATTATTATTTATGGTTAGTATGTTAATTACACCAAGCTCTAATGTCCCTCTTTTACAAACTCAATTGAAAAACAAAATTGCTTTCCTGAATCAATATCTGGGATCTGAGATAATGTATACCATGATGGTTAAATGTACACTCAATAAAACTGAATTCATAAAGTTGTTACTAGGCAGATAGTTTTGGAAATATCTGTTATTATGAATGTGGCCATACTCTTTCTAAAATACTTTGTCTGTGACTGGAAACACTTCTGAATCATAGTGGCCTGATAGGGAGTTTTTCGAATCCCTGTATGTGAGCTGTAGATATTACTGGAATACCCAAGTCTTGCTATTGTCACTAGGTTTTTGCAATTTAGAGATTAGATTATAATAGGGTCTGCACAATGCTATCCTTGAAAGCTGTCTGAAAATGACAACTGAATATCTACACAGTCTTCTCTCTCAAATGTATTTTCAGCATTTATATAAGCTGAAGAGTGGATTGTAGAGTCTGTTATCTTTTACTGTCATTTTGTATAACAAACTTCCAGGCTATTTTCAAAGGCAGTTTCAATGAGAATTGATGCAGGCATGCATCTTTGATGTTCCCTGTCATGATAAATCAGTATGGTCTCATTATCCTTTTTAAAGCAACAAAGTGTTTGTTTTCTTAAGATGTTTTTTTAAATGTTAGGAATTAGTGTATATCCCCCCACATTTTTTTTCTACTTCATTCTGAATTGGTTTGGATTTTACCGCATTATTTAACTATATGTTTTAAATTTGATGTTTCTGCCCATAGCACTCAAGACAACTAATTAATAAAATAACATACTAAATCTTATTAAAATAGTTAAAATCTGTTACAATCAAGTCATATTAAAAGGATCCTCTGGAATTCAGTGCAAAGTACTGATACCCGTTTTAGACTTTCTGGTAAACTTCTAAGAGAATACATATTTTTACAGCATATCCTGTTTTTTTTATTTCTGTATTGCATTTTAAACTGTGCAATGTTCTGGGGAATTTATATTTAATAATATTGTACACAATGTTTTAGATACTGCATAATAACTGTTGAAAAGAAAGACAAAAATTGTTTAAAATATTAATGCATATTTATGACTGTAAACCAGACATGTCAAACTCGCGACCTCACGTGACGTATCGAGACTGTTTTGCCATTGCTGGCAATGGGGTGGGTGCGGCTTCCAGATGATGCATCTGGCCCATGGGCTGGCAGTTTGACACCTGCTGTAAACTATTCATAATTTGGTGAAAAGAATACAATGCAACTTCTTTTTTAAAAAATATAACTATATTGTTCATAGCTCCTTTGAAAAGTTAGTCCTGAGAGTTGGGGAACTATTTGGAATGGGATATAGCATGTAGGATTGTGATAGTTTATGACTAGAAAAAAGAGTGAAGAAAAATTATTGTCCCATTAGCAATGACTAAAGTTACTAAGGAATCATCATTTGGTACACTTCCAATACAAGTAATGCTAAACGAGTATTTTTTTCTCCTTTTTTCCCCCAAGGTATGCTATTTCTATTGCTCGGAAAATTGGTGCTTGTATATATGCCTTACCGGATGACTTGGTAGAAGTGAAGCCAAAAATGGTCATGACAATGTTTGCATGTTTAATGGGAAGAGGATTAAACAAAATGAAATAAAGAACACTTTTTCTTTTTCTGCCATGATAAACGCATTGAATGCCTCATTGTTTACAGATTAGTATAAAGCAGATAATTTATATATATAAATGTGGAAAAGTCAGATTATTTAAAATGATTTTAGTTATCACTTGAAATGTGTATTACATCAGTATGTGAGCTAACATTGCTAACATGTTGCAATAATTGTAATTAACATTACTATATTCAGCAGCTTTTTAAATCTGTATATGATTTTTCTCAGTACAAAAATTCCCAAGATTGTAAAGTGCTATTTTAGGAAATACTATAAAATCAAAACTTTTGATTGATGAGATAAATTTCAATTGTTGCTCGCAAACATCTCTTGCTATGTTGTAAAATAAGGAGACAATGTTTTCAATAAAAGAGAATATATGTAGCTCAGGGTTGAACTGTGGAGTCCTTGGTCCTCTGTGAGTTTGGTTCTTTGTAGATGTTTCATTACCTGACTAGGTAACATCGTTAGCACTAGTAAGTATGGAATTTGCTCACTGTTTATATACAGTGTCAATATATATCCTGCCAGTATTGGTGGAAGTGTGATTTTCTCCATGGTAGTAGTTCCTGGATATCCTTATCAGCAGAGGAAATAACGACAAATTACAAACACAAGTCTATCAAAAACAATCCACACCAATCAAGCGCTCCATTACCAAAGTAACAACCTAACCTCCTACAATAGTTGCTGTGTAAGACCATTAATCAGAAGAATACAAACACTGCAGCAACAAAACACCAGAAAAAGGAAACACACAAGTTATGAAAACAACTCTACCACACATTGAAAACATCTCAGAAACAACTAATACTATATAACAGTGTTTCTCAACTTTGGTAACTTGAAGATGTGTGGACTGCAGTGTAGCCCAAGAATAAGCCTACATCATATAGTGTAAGGATCAAAACAACCACTATATAGGAGAGACAAACGGAGCAGATCTTATGAACACCAACCAGCAATCAGAAGACACAACGAAACTCCTTAATCTCACAATATATGGACAGACTCTGCTATAGTTCCAACTTGGAAACTGAGTATCCTAGATGAAACTAAATTCAAAAATACTAGAAAATTCCTCTGAGCTTGGTAGTCAGACAAATCAGCTATCAGAAATAAACCACATTGCTACACCATTCAAGAGATAATAAAAAAGCTAAGGAAACAAAAAGACCAGAAAACATCCTTTCCAGCAGCTGATACCCAGGTAAGCAGGAATTAACACCATATAAACAATGAAGCAGAAAACAATACCTTAATCAAGGAACTCCTTAAAAGAAAACTACACCAACAAACCAGTAGCAAAGCAAGCTACTATATATAAACGGAACAAAGTCCATACTAACACTGCTGATGTTACTTAGTCAGGTAATGAAATGTATACAAGCTAACAGCACCAAGGACTCCACAATGTTTTAAGCTGTAACAAATCTTGTATTTCAACTATGATTTAGGTATTGAAAAGAAAATGTTCCCTTACCAAAGCATATTTCTTTTATTATTTGCTGGTGTAAATTATAGTTAATTATTATGTGAATATCACTGTTCTTTAGACTTCTTGTTGGAAAACAACTTCACAGAGAGATCGTACAAACTGTAAATAAACCTTAAGCATTGATGAGGCCGGTATGGGAAGAATCAGTAAAATTTGCTCTGAAGAGAGAAAATATACTGTTTCAATCTCAAATCCCATTAGCATAGTCATGAAAAGAGCCATTTACAATGGCTCCAGAATAGTAACTTTTGTTAATTAAATTGTAAACTGTTTTCTATTTCAACTTTTCAGAAAAAGGAATTTATAGACAATATGGCAGTATGTTAGTTATCTTTATGAAGCAATCAGGAATGTGACAAAATGAAGATATTTTGATACAGAAAAGGAATTGGTGTATTCTCATAGCTGTGCTTGAATGCCTCTATTACTGTTAGGATAACCATTATACATTAGATGCAGGATTGTACTGGTAATAAACTAATTAAATATTGGGAATTAAAATGTTTTTAAATTTGTTACACTGATAGTTAAAATTTATTACTTGTGCTGTTGAATTTACAGATTCCATCTCTGAGATTTTTTTGTAGAAATGTTTCTTCTGTATTACAACTTGTACATTTTATATAAAAAAACAAAAAATACTATAAAAATCAAACTGTTAGGATTTGCAGTCTAAAATAAAATTAAAACATGTTTAATGATAGCAGGAAATAGTATGTATATTGTATTACTTGCAGTGTGTTTGTGTGTGTGAATACAAACATACATTTTAATAGAATACCAAATTAAAAATCAATAAAAAATAGCAAGTCTAATTTTGAACCAATCATAAATGCAAGTCTGCTGCCAAGCACCCGAAATACAACGTGACTATGGATACAGTGGCAAAACATCTTACAATGGCTAGAAGTGCTATATGGGCTGTAAAGCATTGTTCTTTTATAATTTCAAACAGTTGTTAATCACCTGGTCATAAGCTGAGGACTATTTGTATTAAGCAGTAGGAGACACTACAACCAGTTTTATCTTAATGGGATTCTTCAAGCTTAGCTATCCTTCATACTGGTATCCTTCATACTATTACTGGCCAATAGCTATTACAAAATCTAAAGCTATATAAGCTCAAATATAACCCCGCCATAAAGATCAAAATTTAAAACTTTTTCATCCTGAGAAAAGCCAGTTGCCAGCCTAACTCACAGAGGGAAAATCATTACCAGTATCTGCATGTTGTTCTAAACCAGGAGGAACAGACTTATAACAGACTGGTCAATACAAACATATGCTGCTGGTTTAAAGTGCTGGTTTTAACCATTAAAGCTCTCGGTGATCTAGGATCAGGTAACCTGGAAGAGCACCCAATCCTATGTATACCTACCTGGTCTGTTAATGAGGACCTTCTCTAGGTCCATCAACCAGTATTTCTCAGCTTTGGGAACTTGAAGGTATGTGGACTTCAACTCCCAGAATTATATTTTCCCCAAAGAATTTAATCTTCTTAAATGTAGTTTTGGAATTTTCACCAAAGGAAGGAGCACAGTGCAGGAGAGAAATGGCTAAATTTTATTCAATGATAACGGCTTTGTAAGAAATGGGGATCCTGAACAATAGAAAGACAGATGGTTATACATTTTGGGATTGAAGAGTGAAAAATCTAAATGAGATGAGTCATGGACACATTTTGAGCAAATGAGATAAATGTTTAAACAAAGAAAAATGTATTTTTCTATTGTAAAGCAAAGCTGCTAAGCATTTCATTGTTAATAGGATGGAATATTGAGACAAGCATCCACACTTCATTGAGATGGAATATCCATGGCTTCCTAGATGATATGATTAAAAGGTTATATTGGTAGCAGAAACATAGCCATGTTTGAGTTATGTATGATCCTAGAGCTGATCTAGTTTACGTATGCAAGTGAGATGGGGAAAGGACAGTAGAGGGAAATGGGGAAAGAATTTGCAACAGGAGAGGTGGGGGTAGGCAGAAAGTAGTGCCAAAAAAAAGGTTGGGGGAGAGTTCGGAGAATTTGCAGCTTTATTATTTTTAATTTTTTTAACACAATTGCCTTTTCCTGCTTTCTACTAGTAACTATTTATGAATGGCCAAAATTCTTGCAAAGAAGCCTGGTTTAGAAGGAGCAGAAACAATGGTTACAAAGTAAAGAAGGAAGAAGAAGAGTAGGGAAATGCCAATGAAAAACAAGGCCTTTTAGGCAAAAAAAATCTATTTATTCTAACCAACCATCAAACCAGTTAGTGAAGGAATTGAAATCCAGGATAGTATCCTGGCTGACATTGTGGAAGAGACGAATTACCTGTTCGATTGGGAGTAATGGAAATGAGAAGAAAAAAAGGAAAGAAGGAAAAAACAACAAAGCATTAGTTTAAGAGTGTTCACACTTATGCAGCCATGTTATTGTACATTTTTATTGTTATTCCTTCCCCCTAAAAGATTTCAGTTTGTTTTTCAATTGAATTGTACAGTTTATATGTTAACGATGGGAAAAAACCTGAAATGATTTATCTTGGTCTGATTTTATCAATAGCAATACCACTTAAACTTATATACCATCCCATACTGGGCAGTTTACAACATTCTCTGGGCAGTTTACAATGTCAGCATATTCCCCCGAAGAATCTGCGTCCTCATTTTACCGACCTCAGAAGGATGGAAGTCTGAGTCAACCTTGAACTGGTCAGGACTGAACTCCTAGCTGTGGGCAAAGTTTGCCTACGATTCTCCTTTTCTACTCTGCTACTAGTTAGAGATTTTTTACATCTCAAATACCTGGCATTTTAATGGTGTATAGCACTACAGCTGGACTCACCCTCAAGATGCTAGTTGGGTTTGCTTCTTTCCAAACCATTCTCTCTTGCTCCTGCCACATTCTTAGAAGAGAAACCAATAGAGCTCTTACTCTCAATCCCTGAATTTCATTACTAGAGTTTGCAGATCCTGTCATTGTCATCTATGAAAGTAGTGTCATCCTCACAGTGCAGGTCAGGGATGTTTCTTCTTCCAATTTTACAACAAAGCTCATCTTCTGTCCAACTTCCTTTAATGTCTGTTCAGCATATAAACTGAATAAATAAGGGGAGAATATACAGTCTTGCCTCGTGCCTTGGCAAATCTGGAGGCAGTCTGTTTTGCTATATTCTGTCCATATTGTAGTTTCCTAACCTGAATAAAAGTTTCTCATGAGGACAATGAAATGTTCTAGGATTACCAATTTTTTAAACTTAATATGACTAATACAGTTGAAGGCCTTTCAATATCAATTAAGCATATTATTTTTGGGGTTGGGTTGGGTTTCTCGATTATCCAGTGTGCACCAGCAATAATGTCTCATGTTCCTCATACTATTCTAAAGCAAGCTTGAACATCTGGCATCTCTTTGTCATGCAGGGCTTTATTCTGCATTGCATGATCTTTACTAGCATGTGACATTAAGGATATTTAATGATAGTTTGCACACTGTTAAATCTCCTTTTCTTTGGTATTGGAATGTACAGTAGATTGACCTCTTCTGATCTGTTTACCAAATCTGTATCCTTCTCTAAATTTGCCAGCACAGCTTGGTTAGAACCTTTTCCGATTTTTATTTTTTTGCTTGCCATATTTCTGTGCTGCCTCGGACTGAGGGACAAAATTAAATTCCACTATATTCAATCTCCCATTAATGCTCTGCTCAAAGTCATATACACTGTAGAAATCAATAAAGGCTTGAAGGTTGGATGGGACTTGACAGGGAAAAAGAGAAGTAGTTAATGACCGCCTTGAGTATGGGCATGGATCCTAGAGGAAATTCTAAGCCAGCGGTTCTCAACCTATGGGTCGCGACCCCATTTGGGGTCGATCGACCATTTCACGGGGGTCGCCAAGCAAGGCTGTCCGCCATTTTTCCCCCTTTTCCGGCGGGTGCCTTACCTCCCTTGAGCTGGGCCAGCTGGTGGTCGGCCTGCTCCGTCTCTGCCGCTTGCCAGCTACGCCTCGGCCGGCGCAGGGGGCAGAACCACGCATGCGCGGCGCTCCCGGGCAGGGAAAGTCCTCAACTTACGACCGGTTGGGTAGTCCTTGACTTACGACCGGTTTAGTCCTCGACTTACGACCGGTTTAGTCCTCGACTTACGACCGGTTGGGTAGTCCTTGACTTACGACCGGTTTAGTCCTCGACTTACGACCGGTTTAGTCCTCGACTTACGACTGGTTGGGGTCGCAGGCATTAAAAAGGTTGAGAACCACTGTGCTAAGCAAACTGAAAATAGGACCTGCTTTTCGGTTCAAGTTTATATTTTTTCCCACTTACAATTTGATTACTCCATTGTGCCGTGCATTGCGAACGACTAACGTGGTCTCTGGCTGCTCTCCTCTTTTGCCGTCCGGGGCAACCAACGGCATAGAAACCGCTCGCTTGCTCGTCTCCAATGGGACGAGCGGCCGTTTAACGGTCTTCGGCGGCGGAAAATCAGCACGAAAACGCGTTTTGCGCCTGCGCGCGCGGAGCCTTCGGTCGCTGGCGCTCGCGTTTGACAGCTGGGCGTCGTTCGCTCTCCCTTCGGCTGGCACGTGAGGAGCGGCTCGTTGGAGTGCATCCCAGCGGGGTTGCAGGCCTGGGGGACGAGGAGGAGGAGGAGGAGGAGGAGGAAGAAGAAGGTGGCTTTGCAGAGCGGCCTCTCCGATGACCCTGAGTTTACTGCGGGGCCGGCGCTATGGCTGCTCTATACCAGAGTGCAGACCCATCGGCCTCGGCTTCCCCGAACAAGCTGCTGGCGTTGAAGGACGTCCGGCAGGTGAAGGAGGAGACCACCCTGGACGAAAAGCTCTTCCTGCTGGCCTGCGACAAAGGTAGGCTTCAGCCTTTTGCTTTTCTCCTTCATTTCTTTCTTTCGACTCGCATTATCAACCAGGAGCGGGCCTTCATCAATGAATCCGCCCAGCATCCAAGCGGGCAGCGCCGGAAGAGGCCGGGGTTTTGCTCCTTATTCCTGAATGTATCTAGGTACAGGGGTAGTCAACCTTGGCTCTTTTATGACTCGTGGACTTCAACTCCCAGAATTCCTGAGCCAGCTAAGCTGGCTCAGGAATTCTGGGAGTTGAAGTCCACGAGTCATAAAAGAGCCAAGGTTGACTACCCCTGATCTAGGAGGAGAAACTCAATCCGAATAATCAGACTGTGATTCGTAAAAAGGGGTAGCGCTCTGATTCTGACCCACCGAGTAATGTACATTCCTTGTAATGACCAAGAACAATAGCAAAAGGCGTCTAAAGTTCCCATCTTTTCCTCCCTTCCCTTTTATGGGAATGTGCGTCTGTTAGCTTTGTTGATGAAGGGTCTTAAGCTAAAAAGCCCAAAGTAATTATTAGACTGTCAAGCAACCCTGTTCTAACGTGTAGTTTTATTTGGTTATTTTCAGCTTTTGACCATTCTTCTTTATTTCTATATTTTAAAGGGGGAAGAGGGTAGTTTTCAGGGAATGCTTGCTTTTTAAATCAAAATTTGCATATGTCTGTCTTGCCAAAGAATTTAATAAATATTAAAGAAAGTCATTACCCAATGAAAATCTAAATTGCTAAAATAGGTTTTTGTATATTATTGGTTTAGGTGATTATTACATGGTGAAGAAGCTTTTAGAAGAGAATAGTACTGGTGAGCTGAACATAAATTGTGTGGATGTACTTGGGAGAAATGCTATTACAATAACTATTGAAAATGAGAATCTAGACATTCTACAGCTTCTGTTGGATTATGGCTGTCAGGTACTATTAATAACATAAGTATAAATTTCAAATTTCTATTTTTTTTGCCCTTAGAACATTGTCATTTTGTAATTTAACAATGTATATTTTCTTCCATGGTCTGAAAATTGCTATTATTTGTGCTTTAATTTTCTTCAGTCTACAGATGCATTATTGGTGGCCATTGACTCAGAAGTTGTGGGAGCTGTTGATATATTACTTAATCATCGACCAAAGCGATCCAGTAGACCAACAATTGTTGTTAGTATTACTTTAATTCTGTGTTTGAGAGTGCATCTCATGATGTCAAATCTTCAAGCATGTATTTGATAATGGGAAAAGTTTGATCTTGACCACTTTGGAGAGCAATTGAAAAGTTTTTGATTATACATCTGAAAAAGGGCATATATATTCATTATTTCTAATTATTTATTAGATTTATATTCAGGAACTCATGGACATATATAGCACTCTGCCACTCACTTTTCCCCACAACAACAATCCTGTGGTCTTCTATGGCTGAGGCTGGACTTGAAGCTATTTTACTGATTATTTATAAAGGATAAACATTTTAAAAGTATTAGTTTAACCTTTGTGGCATCCTGCTGCTTGAATTTAAATAATGAAATTTTTCACACTTATGGCCGTTGTAGCATCCCATGGTCTTGTGATCAAAATTCAGACACTTGGCAAGTGAATCAAATTTATGACGGTTGCAATGTCCCGGTGTCTTATGATCATCTTTTGCAACCTTTTAACAAGCAAAGTCAATGGGGAAGCCAAATTCACTCAACAACTGTGGCAAGAAAGGTTGTAAAATGGTGCATTATTCACTTAACAAACGTCTCACTTAATGACAGAACTTTTTGGCTCAATTGTGGTTGTAAGTCAAGGACTACCTATATACATTATAAAAGGGAATAATTCTAATACTAGTTTTTATAAACATTACTAAAAAGGTAAGAATTGTTACAGTATGTAAATTTAATAGTGTAATTGTTATCTTCAATACATCCCACAAGGTCTTTTCTATTACAGTTTTTTTAATATTGGGATAATCACTAGAAGTAACTCATCAAATTATCACGTACACATTGATCCATTTTTTTTAATGTTATCACTTTAAGTACTATTGTATAAATGTGTGTCTGCAACTTTGGATGCTTAAGAAGGAGGAACACATAAGAAGCATAACTGAGTTTATCCATTCTGCTTCTTAGTGCCCTACCCCTAGAAATAAGAGGAATAGCATATGTACTTTAGAGCCATATATACATTTTTCATTTTAGGAAATAATTCTTCATGGAACAAAATGTATTTAATTAACATTTGTCAGTCAATGCATCCAGTTTAGTAATTTTGAAATTAAAAATATTTAAGATCTTAAAATATATATTTTGATTTCAAATCAGATGCCTTAGATTTCATCTCTGCATTAGTAATTCATCAAGCTTAACTTATTTTCTCAGACTTCTGTCTGTTTGTTGCAGAAATTAATGGAACGTATTCAGAATCCAGAATACTCAACAACTATGGATGTGGCACCTGTCATTTTAGCTGCTCACCGTAACAACTATGAAATTCTTACAATGCTCTTAAAACAGGATGTGTCGCTACCCAAACCTCATGCTGTGGGGTGTGAATGTACATTGTGTACAGCCAAGAACAAAAAAGATAGTCTACGACACTCCAGGTTACAATAATTTGATCTTCATCAGTACCTGTAATTTTTCCACCATTTTTAAAGTAATAATCATGAAGGTGTTTAGTTTATATTTTAGAATAAAATGAATGCTCATGACAAGGTTATATTTGATGGTGTGTATAGATTTGCATGTATAAGATGTTAGATTTAATCTCTGCTATCTTAGTAGAATTGGGAAAAATATTTGGATGATTGCTTATGGTCATTATATAGTAGTGAACACAATGGTTTAGCGACCTCACTGGTGGTAAATTAGTTTCCTACTATATACCTAGTAGTCCTGGAAAGAGACTTTTGTAAACAAGGAACTATTTTTTCTTCTACGTTACTATAAATTGCTAATATGTAAGCAGTTTAAAACATTATTAATAAAAACAGATAAAACAATTCATTAATGTGGATTAAAATAGCAGACCAATATTTGCTTTCACTGCTTTCCTAAAACATAAAACTCAGGGGCCAATATAATATTGGGTGGAAAGTGTTCCATAAATATGCATATCCTATTCCCAAATAGATTGCAGCTGAGATTCTATTTGGAGAAGGCAGCTCTGAAATTAATTGGAAGCTTAATCATGTAGGGTTTTACAGTATAGGTCAAAACCAGCATTTTGAATTGTACTTGGGAATTTACTGGTAGCATTAGAACAACTTTTGTTTCTTAACTGTAGTGGCCTACACCAGGCAGCAGGCAAAGAGTTATATTCTGTAGCTATAGCTTACATACCAACTGTAGCTCCTGGGTGGTCTCCAAAGGCAGCCCAAAATTGAATGCATTGCAGTATTCCACTTTATACATGATAAGGGCATAATACATTGTTGCAAAGGCTTCCTTCTGCCCAGAATTGGCACAAAAACAGAAGCTGAGATAAAAGTCCCTTTGGCCAAAACTTCAAGCTATTCATCAAGCAGAAACTGAATCCAGAAAGATACCCAGTTATTGACCTGCTTTTTCAGGGACAGTGACATTGCACCTAGAATCAAACAGGAGTTGAAATTAAATCAGATTGTCAAGACAGGAAAAGTATCTCTATTGTTTAAGGAATATTTGCACATCTAGTTGCACAACATCTATTTGCTATCGGCATCTAGTTGCTCAGAATCTCCAGTGTAGATAATAACAACATTTTTATTATTATTATGAAATTACAATGGTGGATATAATATCCCAATTTGGCAAAGTTGTTTTGAGTAGGATTAATGGGTTTGCGTGTTTTGAGAATTTTAATCTAAAACAATTCTCTTTTGAACAATAATGGATAGCAGTACATCTTATAATCAAGACTTTAATTAATTTTGTTATCAGTATTTAAACTAAAAACATCTAAAAACTTTCTTACAACACGTGCTTTGGAGAAAATTCTTTTGCTTATTAATAATGATATATGTTAGATTTCTAAAATAGGTTTCATATACTGTAAATGATGAGTTGAAATGTTTAATCAAATAAAAACTGTTTGTCTTAAGATGTGTTCTTTAACATTGCACCACAGATTTCGTCTTGATATTTATCGATGTTTGGCTAGTCCTGCCTTAATAATGTTGACAGAAGAGGATCCAATTCTGAGAGCCTTTGAACTTAGTGCAGACTTAAGAGAATTAAGTCTTGTAGAAGTTGAATTCAGGTATGATAATATGTATTACTATTGTAATTTCAGCAGCATGATATAATTAGATGCAGGCATATCACAAGTGAGTCTGACTAACAATACTATATACATGCTGAAACAGAAAATTCCTAAAGCAAACTCATTAATGTTTACTGAGAAATAAGTCATACATTCTATAGCTCTTATTCCTAGACAAACATACTGAGAATAAATAATATAAATAATGTTGTTACTAAGGAACAAGAACTAAATACAAATATTTCATGAAGAATAACTTGTTTTAAGCTAAGACCATAGATTTGCAATTAACTTAGAAGGTACTACATATATTTCAAAGATTTATAGCAAATGTCTAGTTAAGGGCAAAATCTACACAGGATTGTGCTGTGTTTCTTTTTTGGTTCAAACATAATTACTCTGGTTATATATCAGAGATCACAGTGACAAAATACCTGTTGCCAAGAAAAATATAAGGTTGCATTCATGAATATTTTATTCTCTATATTGATAACATAACTTCATTCTACATGGCAATGAAATGATTTTTTTTAAATTTTTAGAACAAACAATCCATATGCATCACTGAAGCCTTAAAAAGATAATGTCTTCTTCAAGTCAGGCTTGATTCCTGATGCCTTTATGAATATTAGCCTAAAGCTCATTTCTTGGTGGTATCATCCAAATACTAAGCTTCTAAATTTAATAAAAATCAACATAGCACTGTTGCTATCCCTAATATTTATTTCATTTTATTAATTTGTTTTTACAGTATTTATAATCTATTTCAGTTCTAACAAAGGGTACAATAAAACTCCATGCCCAAATACATTAAAATGTATATGATAAAAATCAGCCATAAACCTAGTAAATGAAATATGTCTTTAAGGGATATTTAATGACCATGTAGCTAAATTATTTAAATTATTCATTTCTTATGAATGGATGGCAAGATATATAGCATTCCCTCTTCCAGTTTTCCCCATAGCTAAAGTCATCTATATCTGAGGGATTTGAACCTGAATCCCTGGCCCTAGTGCAGCACCTTAACCATTTTTATTTTTTAAACGTTTGTCCTTTTTTAGTGACTGAATAATTTATTTGAATCAACTTGATTTTAGTTTATTCCAGTCTGGTATCCAATTTTGTTCAGGAAGGACCTTTATTCTTCTTTTTTGTTTGTATTAGTATTAGGTTAAATTAAATCTAATTAGCATTGAATTATAATAAATTAGCATTAGAAGTAAGTTTTGTTACTTTGTGTATTTCCTAGAAATGATTATGGAGAACTGGCCCAGCAATGCAAAACTTTTGCTAAAGATTTGCTTGCTCAGGCACGGAATTCCCGGGAGCTTGAAGTTATATTGAATCATACTGCAAGTGATGAACATGTGGATAAACGAGGATTACTAGAAGAGAGAATGAATTTGAGTCGCCTAAAGCTTGCCATTAAGTATAACCAAAAGGAAGTATGTCAGTTTTGATTTATTAAATATAGAATCCTGTAATAAATAGATGGGATAAAACAGATACGTATCTTAATAAGTTTTCAACTTCTGATAATTAGAAAAAATGTAGTACTAATTCAATACAATCTATTAAATTTCTATAGGAAGTCCTTGACTTATAACCTTTTGTTTAGTGATCGTATGAAAAAGCACTGAAAAAAGTGATGTAGGACCAGTCCTCACACGTACAGTAGTGGCCAAAATTATGGAAACCTTTTGGGAAAAGTGTACAGTAGAAGTGCCACCTTTGGTTAAGTTTCCACCAATTTTTCTTCTAATTTCTTTATAACTGTAGCCTTGTTCACTTAATAATACTATTTTACATCGCTCTCTGGGCAACCAGTCAACTCTTTGCACCATTACTTTAATTTTATTATATTTTACAAGCTCACTAAATGAAAGAACACAACCCCCCCCAACCAACTTGATAGCGATCACATAACATCCTGACAAATGTCCTCCTCTCAGCTTCAATACATGACATCAATAACTGAACCCTACTGTGATCTGATTGGCTCATTGCCAAAACAAGATGACACCTGATTGACTCTCTAAACACTCATGTTCATTGGCTACAATCAGATGAAGGAAAGCTACCTGATATCAACCTAAGCAAGTTGTGCTTCCTTTTTCTGGTTATTTGGCTATAACTTTTCATAAAATACAGTACAGATAATTGAACAAACTTTGTTCCATTACATTCTTGATTAAATTATCTTTCCATTGATATATAATTTTATGGTACTACTCCCAAAAAAGTGATGTTATTAGCCATCAAACCTCAAAAATACACTTTTCCCAAAAGGTTTCCACAATTTTGGCCACTACAGCATCCCTGTAGTCACATGATCAAAACTTGGGCTCTTGGTAGCGGCATATATTTATAATTATGTGATCACCATTTGTGACATTACCAACCTGCTTCCAAGAAGCAAAATCAGTGGCGGAAGCCAAATTCACTTAATAACCATGTGATTCACTTAACAACCATGGCAAAAAATATTTAAATTGGGCACAACTCAACAATTGCCTTGCCAAGCAATGTAATTTCTGGTCTTAACTATGGTTGGAAGTCAATGGCTATCTGTGATATATACATAGGATATAAAATAGCCTAGTACAATGCCTTTTTCTATAAGACAATAGTTAATGTATTTGTGGGGCAAGATCCTGAGTGGCAAGGAAGAATTAATGCCATATTAGTATGAGTTCCTTATTACAGCTCAGTAGATTCACTGGTTTTGCTGCTCTGGTTCTTACTTCATACATCTGATGTGACACAGTGTTTTGAATTTTACTTGATCCAATTTCTGTTGGCTGGCATTATATAATGATACTGTAGTTGCTGAAGTTAATTGCCTCTATAAAATATGTTGCAAGGTTTTGTGCAGGAGATGACTGGCGCTAATGTAAACAATACTTTCATATTGCTGTTTTTCACGTTGCCATTTTTGAAGTTTAATTTCTTGTACAGCATTCCCAGTCATATTTTTATTATTATTATTCCAATTATTCATAGCTGAAAGTAACTATTTTTTACAATCCTCTTGTTTCTTATGTTGGATTTAAAAACCATATGTTGCCAGTTTATAAACCTGGCAAGGCTCTAGTACTTTGTATGTCTATGTATGTGTATTTAAAGAGCATTACTCTGTAAAATGGAAAATCTGTTTTATATTGTTCTGTGAAAGCACAGCCCAAAATAATGGATGTTATGAAATCTGGTTGCTATAATAGTTAAGATTTTAAATATTTTATTGTGTGTCATGCTAGTCAGTCCAACAAAAACAGCATTGCACTGTCACATTACAAGTCTTACCTTTTGTATATGTATATTCTGATGTGACATAAAAAATATGGTCAAAAGAGGTGGAGCTTATAGTACAAGGCAGCCTTCATCACCAGTTCAGTAGTTGGGGCTGTGGACACCACACAAACATTTTTTACAGTTAATCTAGCATTAGCAATACTAAAACAATAAAATGAGAAAGATTGTGTATATGCTTTAAACATACAATGAAGTTTAATTAACTGATTATTCTTAATTATATAGAATTTACATGTTTAAAATGAATTTACCCTCCAGTTCTATTATTGCAGCTAATTACTTCTGCCTACTTTTGTTATTCTTTTAAACCAAGAATGTAAATCATTAGTTCCTTTAGAAAGTGCTTATTCATGTAAAATATTTTTCTATTACAGTTTGTTTCTCAATCTAATTGCCAGCAGTTTCTCAATACTGTCTGGTTTGGACAAATGGCTGGTTATCGCCGCAAGCATACATTTAAGAAGATTTTGACAGTCTTGACAGTTGGCATCTTTTGGCCTCTACTATCTTTTTGCTATTTACTGGCACCAAAATCTCAAATAGGCAGAATAATTCATACTCCTTTTATGAAATTTATCATTCATGGCGCTTCTTATTTTACATTTCTGTTATTGCTTAATCTGTATTCACTTGTCTACAATGAAGATAAGAAAAACACAATGGGACCAGCATTGGAGAGAATAGACTATCTTCTAATACTGTGGCTCATTGGTAAGTATAAAGAATATGAAATGGTTAAAATTCTGACTTTGTCAATGGATACATTTTGGAACCAGCCATCTGATATGATAGTAGAGCCAGCAGTGGAATAGAAACTATTTCTCAATATCATTGCATTTTCAGTCTGTGTAAAGTATGCAGAATTTTGAAAAGTATATTAGCAGAAGCAAAACAACCCTCCTCAAAGCATTAAGCAGCTATGGAAGAACTTTTTAAATGTGTGCTTGTGTGCACATGGAGACTGCTTCTGTTGAAACTGCCAGCAAAATAGCTATACATGCAGATACATGTACAGACTGTAGGGGACAGTCTTTGAAACAGCCATGCAAGCTTTCCAAAGGATGTGCCTGCTTTCATGTGTCACATGAAATGATAGGTTATTTTGTTTGCCTTAATCTGCTTTGTAAAATGCTTTTTCCTAATATTTTGCACTACTCATTGCTGTTTAAAGTAAATGTACCAGCCTTTGGTCTGATTTTCTTTATATCAATAAAATTGCAAATCATATTTTGGTCCCCTAAGACTGATATAATTTTATAAAATAATAATTGC
Organism: Protobothrops mucrosquamatus; assembly: GCF_001527695.2. Lineage (NCBI taxonomy): Eukaryota > Metazoa > Chordata > Lepidosauria > Squamata > Viperidae > Protobothrops > Protobothrops mucrosquamatus. The sequence goes on from NW_015387600.1 coordinate 34,160, forward strand.
TTGATACATTTGGTATATTCATTTTCTCTATGTAGCTGTGGTTACAAGCATTTGATAACCCTAAAGAAGTAACATTTTTTATTGTGGTTACCTGTTAAGATTAAAAATATCTTCAGACATCTACTACTGAAAGAGCAATATTAGGAAGTCATGTCAGTTACAGAAATGCTATTTTTCATGGTAAAATGTGAAGAGATCTGTAATCCTTAAACATTACTTCTTTTTAATCACGCTATGATGACATTGGAAAAAAATATACTGTAAATGTAGAGGAGTGCCCAGAAGTAAATAAATCCACAAAACTAAGCTATTACAGCACAGAATGGGACAACTTGCCACAGCCAACTTGTGGCCAACTCGCTGCAGGACAATTCAACAAATGCAAAAGTTAAATTAATTTCAACAGAACTGTGGCCAATAATAATAAAATAAAGACAATCCAGAAATACAAGAGTTACAATACTTTTGATGAAAACATGATTACCAATAATAAAAGTAACTGAATGAAATGATTAATATAACATTGAATTGTCTGAGGGTGAATTGTCCTATGGCGAGTTGGCTGTGGTAAGTTGCCCCGCAGGAGTTGGCTGAGGTGAGTTGGCCATGGCAATTTGGCCATGGCAAGTTGTCCTAGACCAGAGGTCCCCAACCCTTGGGGCACCAGGGAATGGTTCCATGAAGAGAGATTTTTACACAGACGAGAGGGTGCATGGTTTTGTGTGCTGCCTGCATCTTGCTTTGCTTTTTTGTGCGGACTGGTTGCTGGCATGCCGCAGCCCAGTACTGGTCCATTGACCGGGGGTTGAGGACTCCATCCGAGACCATGGGTGTCAAACTCACTGCATCATGTGACATGTTGCAACATATCATGACTTTTTCACATTGCCGGACCAGGGGTGGGCACAGCCTCAGCATGATGCAACTGGCCCATGGGCCAGCAGTTTGACACCCCTGTCCTGGACCCATTACAGCATGACCTATGGAGCACTTTATAATGAGCCACATATAATGGTTCAGCTTATTGTCACATTTATATTAGTTCAATGTTCTGGCCTGTAGGAATATTCAGCATTTTAAAAATAGGCCAGTGAACAAATGGCTGCTGTGGTAATGAGGCTTATCACAAGATGATATGAATTCTTTTGTTAAGTTGTGCTTGACAGTGGCTAAATAGTTTGCCATTTTTTTTTGTACCAGATTTAAGTTAGCATATTGTGCAAACATATTGTTCTCAACATTTAAGGAGTTTTACCTCCAATACTAATATATTACAAAAAGTTTTCATTGGTTTAACAGTTGGAAAAAAAGCTGTTGAAAAATAACTAGGGAGGAGACAAAACCCAAACATATTCTCAACAATTTTGTCTTATCCTAAAGCAATATTGTATAATATTTTTATTAAATATAATTACATGTTTATAGTGGAAAACTTTTATAAGGTAACTGATTTTTATTTGGAATATACTGAATATTAATTAGTTCAGTTTTGGTATTGTTTTATCATATTTTATAATACTGTAATCTGTGTTTGTCACTAAAAACTCCTTGGAATGAGTAGTTTTTTATTAGACTGATCTTTCAGTTATTTAAAATTATAGCTAGACAATACTGAGATTGAACACCCTTTTTCTTTTCTAAGGAATGGTATGGTCAGATGTTAAAAGACTTTGGTATGATGGATTGGAAGACTTTTTAGAAGAATCACGAAATCAACTTAGTTTTGTCATGAATTCTTTGTATTTGGCAACTTTTGCTCTCAAAGTAGTTGCTCATAATAAGGTAAACAATCATTCTTATGTTAACATGAGTATTAAGTTGTATTTTTCAACAACTGAAGTCTTAAGACATTCATTCTTAAAATGTCTGTATATATTTAATGCTGCTACAGAAAGTAGGCATTTTATTTATGCATTTATGTGTTTATTATTTAAATTTATTGGCTGCTCATTTCCAGTGGACTCTGGAAAAACACAAAACTAAAAGAGACATAAAAACAACTAAAAATGTTAAATTAATGTAAAGAGCTTTCAGTATTTCTTGTCTGTTTTTTGTTGTTTGCTAAAATTCTTTTGGGGATAACTACAGAATATATGAATAAAATACATTTTATACAATGTCAGATAACAGGAATAGTACAATACTGTTCAAAGATATATCTGGAATTATCATACTAGCTTTAATACGTCATGGGTATTATGCATATACTGTATTATCAAAATTAATTAGAAATAACCTTCTAAATG
>NW_015387600.1:37062-40360 GCF_001527695.2 Protobothrops mucrosquamatus
TTTGCTAATGTTCTCAGTTATCTCCGACTGTTCTTCATGTATACAACAAGCTCCATCCTGGGTCCACTTCAGGTATCTTGTTACATGACTATCAACATTGGTGTGATAGTAGCATATGACCACCATTGTTAGATTTACTGTAGGTCTCTAGTTTTTCAAGTATAGGCCTTCTTGGCTTAATTAAACTTACTGAAATATTTGAGTGTATTCACAGTTGCCCTCCCTATCATTTGTTGAACTAGCTATGCAAGTTTATGCCTATATAGGTAAGGTGTGGTTGCTTCATTGAATCAAAGTTGTAGAAACAAAATTAGAATTAAATTCCACATGATTCAATTTGTAATATTTATATTTTATAAAGTAATTGATTATGTATTCTTATTGTACCAAGAGGCACTGCATTTTTCTTCTCTATAGCTGAACACTCAAATGTGTAAATAAATGTGAATTGTGCATAAATGCATATCTACAAAATATTGTTTTGTTGTCTGCACTTTTTACTTTACTGTAGATTTACTTTTTAAGTAAACAATAATATAAATGTATATTTTTTAAAAATAGGTAACTTCCTGTTATCTCGTCTCAAACTTTTTTAGTAATTAAATTTTAGAGAATAGTATATTACATTACATTACATTATGAATATTTGCTATTTTAAACTATTTACTTAGGATATTCTTTACTTTTTCATTTTAATCAAAATAAAATAAAATTAAACATTCCATTCGCTCTTAGCGAAACACGCTCTTTTGTAATTTCATGGAATTTTTTGCCTGTCTCCTTTTGTCTTTTTTTTAAAAAACTGCCATCACCTGGTATTAGTTTAAGTAATGTCAAATAATATGTATTTTACAGATTTCAATGGGGCAGATGTTGCAAGATTTTGGGAAATTTCTTGGTATGTTTCTTTTGGTATTGTTCTCATTCACAATTGGGTTGACTCAACTTTATGATAAAGGATTTACTGTCAATGAAGAGAAGGACTGCGCTGGGATTTTTTGTGAGCAGCAAAGCAACGACACATTCCACTCGTAAGTTTCAGTGCTCTCTGGCCGTGCATACTGCTGATGCTTTGCTTGGACCTTGCTTGGCATATGCTAATTATTAGAAATTGTCTAACTCTGTTGTCAGCCTGATAATAAAATTGTTAATTCCCTTACTTTAAATTTTTCATTGATTCCATAATATATATATAAATGGCATTTATTGAGCATGTAATTGACTCTACAAAGATTTTACTAGAGTCTTGTTTAAGGAAGTACTTTTACTTAATTATATAATACACCTTATAGAGCAGACATGTCAAACTTGCGATGTCACATGATGTTGCGCGACGTATTGGAGCTTTTTCTCCATTGCTGGCCATGGGGTTGGAGTGGTTTCCTGATGACGCTTCTGGCCCGCTGGCCGGCAGTTTGACACCCCTGCTATAGAACAATCATAATGCTACATTTTGTATTTGATGTCAAAATGCATTCAATAGTGAGTTGAAAAATTTAACTTACAAATTGCTCTGATTTCTCTCATACTCATAACTGGAAAAATAATACCAAACCTCTACCACCTCCTCTTTCATTTCTACTTATACTGTGTAATACCATAGCTCTTCCATTTAAAAAGATTAGCCAGTCATCCTTGAAACAAATATGTTTAGCTGTCTCTTAAATACTTCAGCATGGATGTCCATGCCAGTTTCTATGTGTTTACCCATAATTCTGTTCCATCTTATTTTTGTGTTAATCTCAGAACTTTAAATTTTTGCATGGCTTTATATTTATGTATTTGTATTTATTTCTGTAATTTGACATTTATTTTTCACTATATATTTACAAATGTTTACATATATTGTGAGATAAAAAATGATGTATGTAAACCAATGCAGATTAAAATCCAATTCACATATTAAACCATGAAGTTGCAATGAAGTTATATATAAAGTTCATTTTTATCCTGAATATCTAATCAAAACACATAGAGTATTTCCATTTTTACACTAAGTTTCACCCTCCTATATACCTATCAGGTGTTTCCTCTCTTTCACTGGGCTCCTATACAATTTTAGACCTAAACATTGAAGTAAATTAGAATAGCATTATTTTAATCTGAATTTTAAAAATGATGAGCAATACAACAAATGAACTCTTTCCTTATGTGTTTTCAAGGGTTATCTAATCAAAGCTTTTTTTTTCTATCCTTAGGTTTATTGGCACCTGCTTTGCTCTGTTTTGGTATATATTCTCCCTTGCACATGTAGCTGTATTTGTCACCAGATTTAATTATGGTGAAGAATTGCAGTCTTTTGTGGGTGCTGTTATTGTTGGCACATATAACGTAGTAGTTGTGATTGTTCTTACCAAACTTTTAGTGGCGATGCTTCATAAAAGTTTTCAGCTAATAGCAGTGAGTATTTTTAGGATTTATTGTTTTATTCCCTGTATAACAAAATTTGAAGCCTGAATAATGTCTTCTAGATTAGGATGTGGAATTTTCTATTTTTGGTGTATACTTTATAATGCCTGAAAAACACTGATGGGAATCGTTTGTCTTCATTAATAATTCATAAGCTAAATCTTGTCTTTAGTGGGAGGAGGAGTAAAACAAAAAGTCAAAATCATGACTATGTAATTGAGCCCCTTTTATTTTTGTGTGACACATATTAAAAGGGACATGACATAGAGGCAGAACACAATATCTTGACACAAAGCTGTGTTTAATCATAATTTATCAAAATTTCTGACATCTTTATGTGTTAAATAATTTAGAATCATGAGGATAAGGAATGGAAGTTTGCTCGTGCGAAGCTGTGGCTTAGCTATTTCGATGATAAATGCACACTACCTCCACCTTTCAATATTATTCCTTCTCCCAAAACAATCTGCTACATATTTAACAGTCTCAGTAAATGGATTTCTTCTCTCACATCATCGGGCAAAGTTAAGCGGCAGAACAGTTTAAAGGTAAGGAATTGGTTATATAATTATCACGTACATTTAATTTTTATTGTTCCTTCATTACTTTGGAAAACTTATATAGCTTATAACTTATAACTTAATCATAACTCTGGGCAATGTACATTAAATGACCTCTCTCATTTAATGTCATGCAAATATATATATCAACAAAAAGCAAAACCTATAAACAAACACCTCAAACAAAACATAGCCAGGTTCATTAATTGCACATTCCGCCTCACAGGACATATAATGTCTTGATTTTCCATGTGCATTTCCTAGAGAAAATCCTCATTTTGAAGCATCCCTAAAGACTAACAGGTCAGAAACATCCAATTTCAGGGCAG
>NW_015387600.1:41691-73559 GCF_001527695.2 Protobothrops mucrosquamatus
TTGCTAGCATGGTAGCTCCTGCACAATTTTGAAAGTTTGAACAATATGCATGTTCTATCCATATACTGCCTGAGTTCAATAAGTTGGCATTATCTGCAAATATAAATAGGGATAAAATGATTTGTGTGACCCAAACTTTATAGTATGTTTGCTATAGGCATTAAAAACATTAAAAACCAACCAAATTAGTCAAAAGTTCTCATTAATCCAGAGGAAATGGTTAAATGATAAATCAGAGGTTGCAACTGAGTTATTTGTTTGATGCAACTGCTGACAAGTCTTATACGGCATCATTTGCCTTGCAGTTTATTCATGGAATTTGTGACATTTTGGAGGAGTGTTATTTGGGTGGTTAGCCTGTAGTAATGACGGAGTTCGATTTCATGATATTTTGAGTATCTCAAGAATTTAGTTTAATATTCAGTTCTAAAATGATTTCACACAAATTTATCTAATTTGTCATTATTTATTTAAAGGAGTGGAGAAATTTGAAGCAAAAGAGAGATGAAAATTACCAAAAGGTGATGTGTTGTTTAGTCCATCGTTACTTGACTTCCATGAGACAGAGAATGCAAAGCACTGATCAGGCAACAGTAGAAAACCTGAATGAACTCAGACAAGATTTATCCAAATTCCGAAATGAAATGAGAGACTTGCTTGGTTTTCGAACATCAAAATATGCCATATTTTATCAAAGAAACTAATTTTCAAACTTTTCTAATGATTCAACTCAGGCACTTATATTTGCAGTGTACTCAAAAGCAGTAATTTTATTAATATACTTTTAAAATGCAATGGAAAAACTGTTGCCAGATTCTGTGGTGAAACAGTAACTGGTGATTTTGAATTAATGTGAAGCTTCTGATGTATATAATTTGTAAACAAATTTATAATTTGTTTTATGGACTACCCAAGATCCATAGGGAAGGCATTCTCCTCTGCCCTATTGTCTCATTCAGAGGCACCAACCTCGGAACTGGCCACATGGCTGAGTAACCGGATCAGCCATTTTGTGAGTAACAGCACAACTACCATAAAATCGGCAGAAGAGTTCCTTGAAAGGATTAGACCCCTAAGAGTGGAGGATGATGAGATGATGGTGTCCTCTGATGTCACCTCACTCTTCACCTCCATTCCACAAGACCTGGCAGTCACGGCTTTAAGAGACCGCCTGAATGAAGGGGGCAGGGAACAACATCAGGGCTCTCTACAAACCGAGGATTTGGTGAAACTAATAGAGGCGTGTTTAAAAACGTACTTCACCTTTCAAGGGACCATGTTTGAACAAATTAAAGGGACACCCATGGGATCCCCTATCTCAAGCGTAATAGCGGAAGCAGTCCTCCAGCGTTTGGAGCTTATAGCGATGACCACATACCAACCTAAGTTTTGGCTCCGCTATGTGGATGACACGTTCGTCATAATCAAAAGATGCCACAAAACAAGCTTTATGGCCACACTGAATTCGGTATACCCAGACATCAAATTCACAGCAGAGGAGGAGAGTCAGGTTTCCTTAGCTTTCCTGGATGTGCTGGTTAGCCGCCAACCAGATGGAACCCTGCATAAAAGAGTATACCGAAAACCAACACACACGGACAGAATCCTCCACTACAAGAGTAACCACCCGGTGGCCCATAAAGCAAGCTGCATCAGAACGTTGTTTAAACGTATAGACTCTCACTGTAGCACGGCCAAAGCAAAGGCAGAGGAAAGGAGTCATCTCTTCTGCATCTGCAAACGCAATGGCTATCCAGTAAGGTTTATCAAACGCCATGGTGCGCCACCCAAACCCCGGGAGAATACACAGATCTGCAGGACATCACCACAGGCGGCACACGTTTCCCTCCCTTACATCAACAATGTGTCCGAAGCAACAGCTAGGCTACTAGCCCCCATAACATAAAGGTAGCCCACAAACCGAACCAGACACTGCGCTCTAGGATAATGCGCCCCAAAGATCCACTCCCCAATGCAGAAAAATCGGTGGTGGTGTATAGGATCAATTGCAAAGACTGTCCCTGCAATTATGTTGGGGAGACCTCCAAAAGATTGAAGACCCGGATACATGAGCAGAAGCTGGCCATCAAAAGTTGCGAACAGCACTCACAGGTATGGACGCATATGGCTGATTTTGGTCACCAGTTCGACCTTACCAACGTGCGTACCCTATCCCGTGATACTACCAAAGGAGGCCGCCTACTTAAAGAGGCTTGGCTCTCCGATAACAACTCGATAAACCGGCACATAGAACTCTGCCCGGCACTCCAGGCATTGAGAGCGTGGGATAAACAAAATCAGGAATCCCAGCAAAGACAATTCAGTTACGTGCCACAAGACCAAAGAAATAGGATAGTAGGGGAAGTGAAAGCACCACTGCAACCCATGGACAATCAGATGATGGTTGCCAATAAACAACCAATATCCCCGGGGATATGCACACGCTCAAGAACAAGAGAGCTGTTAAACGGGAGAGAGAGATCCAACACAGCAGGAGGTCCCCCAGATTCCTTAGGACACCCAGGGGGCATAACAACACCCCCTGATGAAAGAACAAGAGCAAGAACACACCGGCAAAAAGCCCTTGCACCAGAGATCTGAGTTTGCCCAACGAATGACAACAAAAGTACTCACATATGCACAGTAACAAAAAAGCACAGAAACAACAGGGTGGAACCAAATGGACAGCGTGTTGACAGCCCCACGATAAAAACCCGATTGCGACCGAGGAGAGAGGACAACCCAGAACGCTACAGGCAATATGAGGATCGCAACGATGGATACGTAACAAATACAGAAAAAGGGGAGGAACGAATGGCCACTCCAGCAGCTAACCCGGCATGCAATCATAGAGATGCGAGAAAGAGGGGGACAGGCTCAAAAACACAATGCAATAACACCCCCGTGAAGAGGGAACATGTACGATCCACACTAGACGAAAGAAACGGACCAAAATGAAGGTTGCAATGCGATGATCGGGGCGATGCAAATGAAATGAACATCGGAGAGGAGGAAGAGGGAGTGGAGACCATAGGAGGGGGTGCATGCGCTGGACATGCCCATGGACACAGAAAGGATGACAGGAGAAAAGGTCGAGAGGATAATATCAAGCCCACAGCCCAATAGGGCGAGAGGGAACAACTGGATGAATACAGAAGAAACGAATGGCCAAAAAAGGGGGGGAAGGAATATGCGGACCTTAAGAACTTGCAGTGGGGTGATAGATAACAACACACGTACAAAGGGGGAGGGTGGAGGAAGGGAAGCAAGCAACGGAGTAGCAGCGTTGAATAACATCAACAAAACAACCAATGCGCAGTTTGACCAATTAGGACTATCAAGTGGACCGGTAACGAGGTCCAGGAGCCGTGCGCAAAAACTGACCAACACTATAAAAGAGACTCCCATTTATCCGTTTTAAGCCCTGATGATGTCGGTAGTTGGCCGACGAAAGCTTGGCATTAAATTAAACTTTTTTAGTTTAAATTTTTCCTGGTGTTCGTGTTTATTTGTTCTTTATAATATGACTCTATCCAGGATTTGTGTTTTTAACGAAATTAGCAATTTGTAAACTGTATATAGTCTAAATGGAAATATTTTGTTATATGTCAGATTTGATATTCTCATTATCATAGAGACATTGACTAATTTAAGTGTACACTGTTGCACTTTGGAGATGATATTTAATTTTTTTCTCTTGCAAGTATAAAATGAAGGCACAAATTATTTTTGACATGCTTTCAACAATTGTACCTTTCTAAATTAATATAGGCATGAACCAGTTATGAGCATATTTTTAAAGGCTACATTTCTGAAAAACTATCAAATTAGTTTCATATAATACCATTTAAAAAGAATTATTTTGGAGTTGGAATAATATTGAAAGGCCATATTACCATCCCTGTGACATTTTGGTCCTCAAAGACTAATGAATGATATCAAAAAAATTAATACTTTGGAATTGACTTTATGGTTTTATTTTATTTTTTGGTAAAATGATGGCTGGCTAAAATTTCATAAAGATAATCTGAAGGTGCCATTTTTATCTATATCTCTAGCACCTATTTATATCAAGTTATTTCCAAGATGCAATACTTGAAATAATGGATTTCAACATTCGTACTCCTGTAGATAATCCCACAGAATTAGTTGTACGCATGGTACTTCTGTTGACTGTATTAGTTACTTTAAAAATTAATCTTTATTATAAAAATAATATTGAAATATTTGAAATATTTTATCTTAAAATATTTATAGTAAAACACTTTACTAGTGTAATGGATCAAGTAAAGTGCAAGAAATGTATTTTCACTGTTTTCATTGAAAGCATACCATATTTAGGCAGTACCTTCTCTATGTTTGCAAAAAAATACTGTTTGAAGTCATTTGTTTTAGTCTCATACTTATTTTTAAAATATACTTTACCTTGAAGTTTCTTAATGTATATATTGATACCCAGTTTAATTATGTTTATTTATTTTCTAAATGTACTAATTGAATATTTCTATTAAATTCTGCAAACTATGGCTAACAGGTGCTGGTCATCTAAGTAATTGCTAAAAATAAAGGAAATAAAGAGAGAATGAAATTTAAATAAAATATTTCTCCTGAGGCTTTTTTAATACATACCCACACCCATAAACAAATCTATTTTTGCACCACAGAATTATCAAAAGTGGTATGATTATAAAATTGATGATTCTTTTGCATTGTCTGTATATTCATTTGTATAATAACCTGAACTTATCCCCCAAAAGAAGATGGTGGATTTTTGGATTAGAAATTGAAGGTTTTTACTTATGATACACACTATTTTGTATTGTATAATGTATCTTGTCAGCTAGCACAGTATAGAAATATTGGCATTTTTCTAAAAAAGTAATACTACTATTAATGTCTGATCCAGGTTTATTTCAGAAAAAATCATTTTATTATCATGAATATCATAAAAAAGGTATATAACTTAGAAACAGTGTAATTATAGAAAAACAAAAGCTGTTTGTGATATAATTTTTCTTTTTCTATTTTTTCTTTCATTTTCTTCCATTCAGTCAAAACCATAAATAATGTGCTTTCATCAAATAGCAATATTAGAAAGATAATGTCAAGAAATATATTTAAACGTTATCACATAAATGAACTGAACCTAGTAAATGGTTTTATTTTGGTACTTTGTATTACCTTTAAAAGGGAATTTACTAACAATTTGTTCAGGATCTAATAATCTGAATATTTCCAGAAAATCTGTTGAACACCAAATAAACAAAACCTGGTAAAGAAAAAAAAATCATTGTCAATATTGTTCTTCAAAAGTACAATACTGGAATAGTTTACTCAAAAAGCAAAATAGAAAGAAGTCAATTAAAATACTTTACAATATGGCAAATCCAGTATGGCACAATTTCACTTGATAGTTTTGAATTATGGAGCCAACTCCACAGGGACTGATTGTAGTCTGCCTTAATTCAAAGGTTTTGGCAATGATGTATTTTATTTGCATCTATTATATAAGCAAGATATTCAAGAATAGCATTTAAAAATAATAGCAAAATAGCAAAACATGATAAGTTAAGATCTTGCTTTGTCCAACATAATATGATACATGTTTAAGCATCCTGGAATTTGGAATATTCAGATTCAAAAGTATTGAGATTAGAATTATACATTTAATGTTATCTTTTTGAGCTATAAATTTAATATGATAGGCCAATCACTTGCCAAATCTCAAAATAATTATCATTGGCCAAATTGGTTCTTCTTAACTGATTTAGTCTTATGTATCAGAAACTGTAAGAATAAGTATCCTGCAAAGTTGTACTGATCCTATTCGAGATTCTACTGAAGTTCAGAGTCCAAAGTATATTTGAATCAGAATCTTCTGATAATTCTAAATTTAGCTTAGAGCCATTCTACAATCTTGAGCCATGAAACGCCAGAATAGAATTTTTTAAAAATAAAATCTGCACACTAAATCTTTAAAGCAATATGATAAAAATCAAACTATGGATTCAATGTATAAAGATAATAGCATCCTTTCCACTATTTGGAAAATTTCTATTCATCAAGTGATCATAAAAAAACCAATTTTGTTCTTGTGTACTACCATAATTGTGGGCCTTTGGGTAATGTCTTAGGATTTTTAGTCTTTTCACTCTTCCCAGAATGTTTCCTAGTTGTAAATGCAGTGGATCCAAACATGATTTTCTTCTCTTATTGCAGGCTTTGAATCAAAATCCTACTGTAGAAAATATTAGCAATACGCTTGAAAAAGTTTTTTTAAAAAATATTTGTTAATAAAAATGTTTTTATCATTGATAATATAATGAAACTGAATTTTAAAATGAATTATAAATTTTGCACTTGTAACATCAACAATCTAGTATAAATTAAGAGTTTCAGTATAGTAGAAATGTATTGTTTCAAGTTGCTGAAAGTTTTGAAATACATTTTTTCTTTGATTACTTGCAAGACAGATCAACAAATCAGTTAGGATTATATCACTATAAAATCCAAAAAATATACCAATTTGGAAAGTGCAAATTTTGTCTGTATGAAGAAAATTTTAAAAAATGGTAAGAGATGGCTTAAAAAAGNTTCAGTATAGTAGAAATGTATTGTTTCAAGTTGCTGAAAGTTTTGAAATACATTTTTTCTTTGATTACTTGCAAGACAGATCAACAAATCAGTTAGGATTATATCACTATAAAATCCAAAAAATATACCAATTTGGAAAGTGCAAATTTTGTCTGTATGAAGAAAATTTTAAAAAATGGTAAGAGATGGCTTAAAAAAGGCTTAAATCAGCACCTTCTGTTTTTTAAGACATTCAGGATTTTTTGGTTCTTAGTCTTGAAACTCATAGTAAAACTGCTGGGCAGGAGTTTACCTCTGCCATCTTCTTCTATCTGGCCCATGATGACATAGTTTAGACCTATTGAAAGAGAAGGAAATGATAAATTCTGCTTTACAGCCCTAAGGATAATATAGCTCAACTGGCTACTGAATTCTTCAGATGCAAACAAGGACTTTAGAAAACTCAAGTTACTCAACCTATGGAATCAGTACACTCATGAAAATATTGGTCAAATGCAAATATTGGTCAAATGTTTTGTTCACTATTAAAAATAGCAGCTTGTCTATTTCTTCAGATAAATTTATTTGGCTATATTTTCCAGTAGTTATTGCTTAGTTGCTTTCTGGTATGATCTCTCATTTAATAACATTTGATAAAATGTTATGACCACAATTGGGACTGGAATTTCCATTGCTAAACCATGCTGTGAGTCATGCCTGATTCTACGACTTTTTTGACACTTGTTAAGCAAATCACATGGTTGTTAAGTGAATTTCAACATCTCAAAGTCTTTGCTTGTTGGAAGCCAGCTGGAAAGGTTGCAAATGGCAATCAAATAACCCCAGCATAGTGTAACCATCGTAAATGCGAGCCAGTTGCCAAGTGCTTGAATCAAAATGACGTGACTGGAGATGCTGTGACAGTCATAAGTGCAAGGATCAATCATGAGTTATTTTTTTCAGCAACGTCATAACTTTGATCAGTTGCTAAAGGAATGGCTGTAAGTCAAGGACTATCTGTAAAACACCCATGTAGCATTACTATAGCTTTATGCCACTAATCAGATAAGTGTAGTTAGCTGTAGTACCTATTTAGAAAATATCATTCTAAAAAATACTTCATGTCTTGTACATATCTTGTTGGTAAATTCAACCATGGCAAATGAGCAAGCATGAATTCTCATTCACCATTCCTTAATTCTCATTGCCCCCTTCTCCTTGATAAACCCTCCAGTAACGCACATTCTTATAATTGATATCCAGAGGATAAAGGGACTCTGCTTAGTGGAAAGGACTGTTCTGTAGAACAGTGGTTCCCAATCTTTTTTGGCACCAGGGACCAGTTTCATGGGAGACACGAGTCAGTGGTGGATGGTTTTGGTTTCAGTTGCTTGCCCGCTGCTGATCTCCAGCTATGTGGCCTGGTTCCTAACAGGCCACGGATCAGTACCAGTCCATGGTCCATGGGTTTGGGACCTTTGCTGTAGAAGAATGAGAAAAACTGTGCAAGGCCAGCTTCACAAGTAGAACCAACCCTGTATGATTTTGCACTTACTGATGCAGGGATTCTTTACATAAATATTTTTGTAGTATTCATTCAATGTTTAGCTTTTCATTGTCATTTCAACATTGTGAGAGCTAATAAAATGATTTTAACATCTAGTTTTATTTAAAACAGAAGTCCATAGTCTAAAAATTACAAGTATAAGCAAAACCATTTCAAATCTTAATTGTTGGACAAACATGCCTATGCCTTATAATAATGTATGCCTATTTTAGTTTACGGAGCTACAGATTCTTTTGAGGGCTAAAATGGGTTAAGCCATCATCCTGTTTCAACTCACTTATATTATTAACATATAATACATACAAAAACTGAAAAAAAATTAAGATAAGCAGTTTCTGGATATTCTCACTCATTTCACTTTTTTACTAATTTAAATAATTTGTTTTTGTATTTTGTTCGGTGAATGAGCAACTTAAATATAGTTTCTGGGAAAAATAGGGGCATAAAAACTATAAAGACAAATGTCATTTGAAAAATTCAGAATTCCACTTTGAGTTTACTTACCTCTTCTGATAACAGGACATTGTTTACAGACAACAATAATCTTGGCACTCAGATTTTTCCCTGCTTGCTGAATTGCTAAATTTCCTTCTTTGTATACATTAATGATTGATACAGTTGCATATAAACTTCCACCTCTGATGTTGGTTGTGATAACAGATCCAGTTATTACTAAAAAGGACAATTTAGGAGGAATAGATTGCAATAATTTTGCAAAACAATGAAGCAGTTTTTTTCCACCATTCAGCAGTGAACAAGCATAAATAGAAAATGTAATAAGTAAAGAAATGTATGAATAAATAAATAAATAAATAAATAAACTGGAATAAAGTTTTTATTTACAGGAAAAACAATGGAAACAAAAGGGTGTTGCATATATTTGGTAAAAAGGAAGAACTGCAGCTTAAGTACCATGTTTAACCACGGATATTGGATAAATAAACTTGTTTGTCCTGGATTAATACATGGCATACAAATTGCATTTGTCAGTTGCGCTAAAGGAATGATACTTACACTGAAAAAAGAGGGGGTATGAGCCTTTATTTGACATCATTAACTATAATGATATTAAAGAAACATATTGAGAAGATAGCAAGGAATTAAGAGCAAAGCAGTATGTATTATGAATTTATCACTTTGAATAATAAAAAAAAAACAAAGAGCCTTCCAAGAAGACAACATGCTGATGTTGTCACTAAATCAAAATGTTCATACAGCAACAGTCTCCTTCTGTTCAGTCATTTGTGTTTAGATTGGAAAACTCTTCTGACAAAAAAATCAGTCTTCTCATCAAACATCTCAAGGAATATAACTAAGTCATAGAGTTCAGTGCAGGAGCTACAGTTGTATAAGCTGAAAGAATTTCCTTGTGCACTAATGGTAGCTTACAGATAAATGCTCCAAACCTCTCCTGTAAACATACATCCCTAAGACACTTTTTTGGGGGTGGGGAGAAGAAATCTGATCTTACCAAAGTTACTCGAACAGTAATTGCTCTCAAGAGTTCCACTTCTTTTGCATTTTTGCTGGCACAGGCTGACTGTAGGTTTCAAGGCTTTCCAAAGAGACCCAAAATGAAAAATTAAGTGTTTCAGAACTCTTCTAAAAATGTATTTTTTTATGTTCGGTTACAGAAAAAAAAGTCACTCAAAAGCAAAACTCCAAACAATCTAAACAAGCCAAGTTTTAATAAATCAATGTTCTATATACTAGCTCTGTATGAATTACAATTATGTAGAATAGTAGTGCCTGAATTCATGTAGCACAGATGATGTACCTAGATTCAATTCTGAAAGAATGTACAACATCTAATTGGCAAAAATATTCTAATTTGTTTTTTATGAATCCAGACGTTTCTCATCGTTATGATCAGGATTATAGCAGAGGTATTATGGAGAAAAAAGTTTGCTCTTGAATGAAGAATAAAATCTCTGTCCTTAACAATTCTAAGAGCTGATGAATTAGCAAATATACGTCTACTTTTCTAAGTATGGACATATATTATTTTTTCAGACAAGCAATACCCATATGTGGTATTTCTGTCACCTCTATTTAATCAAAACAATTATTTTTTGTCACTTAGTTACATTAAATTTGTAGCAAATAAGAAAAAAATGACATTACAATATAGCTTGAATGTTATTTCTTTATCGGATTTAAATGAAGGCCCCATACTCACCTGTGATAGTAGGAAGAGTTGTGGTGGTGATTGGTGCTGTGGTTGTTGGTAATTTTTTGGGTCTGAATTTATAATGACCAATAAATCCATCAGCAGTTAAACTTAAATCAGACAAAAATTGAATAAGCAACTCATTTTTTTCAGATATAATAGGCCTAAAAGAGAATAATGTTTTTATCATTAATAACTCTGCAGACCATAGTAAATAAATATCCTGCACATATAAATATTTTGAATGAAACTGAATTTCCACATGGAATATAAACATTTACTTTGATAGAAAAATAAGCTTCACAATTCCTAAATAAATCTATCTACAAATCTTACTTTAGCCCTTAGGAAAACAATAACAGTGGAAGAAGACAAACTGCTAAAAAGTACTTATGGATCCATATACAGAAAGTGGAAGTGTTCAAAAATGCAAATTTTCAGCATGTGTTTATCATTTAGAGCATGTTCTATAGTTAATTCAGAAATACTCTACTAGTATTTCAAGTACCTCTGTCTCTGTGGTAATATATCTATAGTGATCAAGAAAAAATGTAAATGAAGAGGTGAAGAATGAAATTCACACTTGGACTCATGTAACTGAGTCTAAATTCAGCATTAGCTTTCAAACCTGGAACCTTCCTTTTCTATTCCAATGTAGCCAACATAATGTTTAGGACAAGCTCAGTTGGAATAAAGTGTTATTAACAATATCAAAACTGATGGGAGCAACAGGGAGATGAAGGGAGATGTGGAAGAGGAATAAATAGGAAAGAACCTGGGCACAGCTAGTTGTTGAGTAAACTTGCATAGCCATAGCCACAACTAGAATTCTGTGATCTTGGATGTTTCAGTACAGCAACAATTCTATACTGGTAGACTGTGGCATGTAAGATCACAAGGGCAGTATGATATCAGCTTAATAACTTGTGCACCACAGATTCAAGCATTTCTGAGCACTTGCAGAGGTGATCCTGGATAAGAAATATTGTGATATCTATCTGTAAGGGCCACTAAAGACACGGTATCAAATTGTATCACTGTGAAAGCTCTTCACTGAGTAATATGGGATAAACAATAAAAATATTTAGATGTGCATTTTAGAGTACAGGTGAGCTTGCAGTAGCAGAATTTGGTATCTATCTTTTTGAACACTGAGGTCCAAAATTAAGATATTTTTTTTTGGGGGGGGGTGGTATAGAAGATAGCATGATACTAGCAGCACATTTTCTTCCCATTGCTTCTGTTGTACTTTTATCATACACTTATATACATCATGGTGGTTATCTGTTATTTTTAATCTTATTAAACTTGCACATTTAGACTATTGAAAAATAGCACAGGATTATTTCTAATTAATGTGAGTCATCAGTATTGTAATGAAACAATACTCTATTGATCAAAATTGAAGCTACAGTAACTTTTAAGAAAGAGAAAATCAGTTTTAATGTCTAAATTTGGAAAGTTATTGAATAGATAACTGGGCTCTAACAGACTTTCCATAAAAAAATATATAACTACCCATCACTTTGTTCCATCCCTCTTGTGGCATTTGCTAAAAGGTATTTAGCCAATGAGCTTACTTACGCTGGTGGGCTGTCTCCGCAGTATTTCCCAATTCTCCTGGCATCATTAATCTTGCCACCGTTAAACACTGTCACATAGTCATACCTGCAATAGTTATCTCTCTCCACATCAAATTTTTCAAACTTTAATTCTATGACCTGCAAGATAATGATTGACCTGTTAAAACACTTGCTAATTTATTATTAGTATGAAAATCTCTTTGAAATCTAAATATATTCTGACCTATATCATTTTAAGCCATTGTTAAGCCACAAGGATTTTAAATCTACATTGTGTTACCTTTGTTTTAATCATTTTAACCATAAAATCTGTAGAAAAAAAATTAAAACATTTGGTGCAGGATAAAACTAAATAGGTCCTGGAATCACCTTCCTCTACTGGCATATATTTAATATGAACTGAATAGAAGTAAATCTGATATGTTTTCCCTGATATGTGGTTATATAAATAAATGGAACCTTTTTATAAGTTTGTGGCTGTACTGGAAAATATTATTTTATCTCAAAGCTATTATTTAGCTTTGTATCTGTCTTAGTCATTAATCTGCATTTCTATTCAAACATGAAAGACTGCTTAAGTTATTTTTAGGCAGGCACCTTATATTGGTCAGCAGTGACACAGGAAGATGCCAGAGGCAGATGATCAATTTAGAGACAACGGTTAATAATAATAATAATAATAATAATAATAATAATAATAATAATAATAATAATAATAATAATAATAATAATAAAGTTGGAAGGAACCTTGGAGGTCATCTAGTCCAACCCCCTGCTCAGGCAGGAAACCCTATACCATTTTGGACAAATGGCTGTCCATTTGTAAAGTTATCAATTCAGATTGCACAGGAGAAGGCAATGGTAAACCACTCCTGCATTTTGACCAAGAAAATCACTGGGACAGAAAATACAAAATGATTGATGATATAATGCCAGATAATAGGCCCCTCAGGTTAGATGACACTCAATATGGAGGAAGAATTAAGGATCTTTCAGAATACTATTGGTGTTTATGAAGTAGCTAGATTAAAGGCTTTAGTTGCTGATGTAGGATAAAAATCTGAAGCTACAAAGATAGAAATACAGTAGGAATATGGAATCTAACAAATATATAAATATAGGAAAGCTCAACATAATGAAAGATGAAGTGAAACGACTGCAAATTGATAACTTAGGCATCAGCGAAATGAGATAAACTCAGATGGGACACTTTCAATCAGACAATTACACTGTTCTTTATTCAGGACATGAAAAAAAAAACAGTATTGCTTTTATAGTTAGAAACAGTATAGCAAAAACAGTACTTGGCTGCAATACAATCATTGACCAAATATCATTGGTCACCAAATATCAGAAAGTCACAGAGTGTGCAAGCAAGATGTGTTCCTTGTGGAGGCTAGAATGCCAAAATTGGAGACATTAAAGAGGACAATGTATATGTAAAAGTCAAAGAGCATAGCGAATAGAGACTAAAATTAAATATAATAAAATATATCAATAGAAGAGAATAACTGTAGCTCAGGTTTGAACTATGGAGTTCTTAGTGCTCTCTAAGCTTGGTTATTTTTCATACAGACATTTCATTATACCAGGTAAAATCATCAGTGCACTTGAACAAATCAACCCACAGTTCTCACTTGAGAAACAAATGACCAGGCTCAAATTATCTGACTTTGGACTCATTATGTGAAGATCCAGCTCTCTGGATCCAACACTGGGAAAGGTAGAAGGAAAGAGACGAAGAGGACAATCAGCAGCAAAGTGGCTAAACTCAGTTACAATTAATGCATTGTTGGCAAACCTGAAAGCTGTTGAAGATGCATTTCAGAAATCAGAATATTAATCCACATGGATTGGACTTGTTCCATTACCTATTCTAGAGATGGCTCACTGGATTAGCAACATAACTTAAATGATTGCTATTTCTCAAAGTTGCATATGTTCTTCCTGGCTACATCTTCAATGTTTGGTTTGTTGAAGTGCTCAAGAATTGTAGATCTTTTGGGCATCAATGCAGTTACTAGGTGTGTGATGTCAGTTATTAACATTAATATTTTACTACATCGACACTGTAGCCAACATTGTATACTGTACAATGACCTTATAATCGAAGAACAGAGTTACTAGCTTGTTATAACAATTACGTTTTGTGAAGGCAAGCAGCCACATCTTCTAATTGGATAAATTAATAGTAACTTACAAACTATACCAGAAGTTGGGTCAACCCTTCAAGACAGACCAACTTAGGAACCAGTTATGAATGTTCATATTACTTTTATTATAAGGTTACAGTAACTGAGTCTTGCAGGTCTGAATATGCTTCCTGCCCCATCCCCACCTCACTGTGAGAACTAGGGAGAGTCAAATCTGAGCCTCTTTCTCAAGTTACATTTCTGCTTCAAACTCAAATTTCTTTTATCAAACCATTGTCTTGATTGCAACTCTTCCTCCTGTTCCCCATGGTTACTCCTACTGCTTGTTAGAGGCCTTTATTGTAAATTGGACTGGGATAAAAGGCCGTTGATAGGAAGCACTTAAGAGAAGCTATGGATGCTCTAAACCAAGGGTGTCAAACTGGCAGCCTGCAGGCTGGATGTGTCACATGCAAGCCATGCCCACCCCTGGCTCCGCAAAGGCAAAAAACATTGCAATATGTCACGATACATCATGTGTCACGCGATCGAGTTTGACACCCATGCTCTAAACCAAGGGTGTCCAACCTTTTGGCTTGCTTGGACTGCATTGAGTGAAGAGAAATGATCTCTTCACTCAATAACAAGCTCCAATATATATATTTTCCCACAATAACAATCCTGAGAAGTGAATTGGACTGAGTGAGAGTGACTGGTCCAAACTTATCTAGTCGGTTTTCATGCTTAAAGTGGGACTAGAACTCACAGCTTCCTGCTTTCTAGACTGGTGCCTTAACACTAGATCAAACTAGCTTTTTTTTTTTTTAAACACAGCTCACCTGGTTCTTTGGAGCCACAATATGCCAGGAACAGGTCACTCCTGCTGGGTAATCACGATCAGGCCAGTTAGGAGTTTTAAAAGATCCGGTAGATTTATCTAGTCGTCCACCACAGTATTGATCTCCTAAAAATACAAAATACATAGCTAATATAAAATAGTTTCACATAGCAGAGTTGCTCAACTGTCAAATGAAGTCCATGGCAATCTACTGTACATCTAAGCCTATTACATTAGTAAATAATGTACTGCAATTACATTATTCTATAACTGTAATTGTAGAAAAGCCACCAAGTTTCAACAAAACTCTTAGAATCAATTCATTATCAATTCATTATTAAATCTTTATATGAAGAGTATGGTCTTTTAATCTATTAATTTTTTAACATTTTTTTTCTTTAACGTGAAGTATATTTTAAAGCAGAAACTGTAGCTATGCTCCACCTTCTGTCACCAGAGACCACATTTATTATTGGACTTTTGGGTTGAAGGGTGGATAATGTCTGATGGAGTCAGGGCTCTATTAATACTCCTTTGAAGTTATTCATTTTCCTGTACTCAGGAAGTTTAAATATAAAAATATAGTTTCCTTTTAGCAAGGATCTAAACAATTAAAAACTGAATTCGTATTTTTAATCTAAAAATCATGAGCTTCCATGTATAATTTTAAGTGATAAAAGTACATGAATAAACATGCTATTGTTCTTCCTACTATGGAAAAAAGACTATAACTCCAGATACAAAGGATTGGATTTTAGATATCTAGTCAATTTTGAGAAATTATATTCTGTCATTCTGAAGATGCCACATTTTCACTCCCTTTTGAAAAAAATTCAGGAGAGGCTTGGTGAATATCGCAAGCTTAATTTCCCCTTTTAAAGACTTATAAAATTGAAAGAACTTGGAATATATTTGTAATTGCTGTTGCTTTGCCTCCCCATACACACACTTAGAAAAATATAATTTCAGCAAAATCTTATCCTATGCAAATAGACTAATTCTAACATGATTTTAAAATTTCTAAATCTGCCAAGAAAATACAGTATAGATCAGAAGATTTTAGCTTTAAAAACTTGAAAAATACCTCTTTCGTGTGGCTCTGCTGCAGAATACTTTGCAACAAAGCCATTTCCAGCTGTATTGGCATCTGAAATCATTTGCACCAACATCTTATTGCTATTGGCCACGAGAGCACCAGGTCTGAAAGTGCCACAGAACCGGCCAAGACGCTGCCCGTTGGCATGGCCATTATATACATCCACAAAATCATATCGACATAAATTATCGCTTTCCAAGTCTATGAATCTAAAAGAAAGAACAACAACTTTCCCTTCAGGAACCTGTAGGGAGGAAAAAAAGATACCAGAGCTGAATAACCTTTTTTATTAACTGCTTTAAGATATAGAAGCTATTTTTATATTGCATTTTAAGCATTATCTGTTATAAAACAGACACCACTTTCTCAAGCCTCCTCATGCAGCAGTCTTCATCAAACTCTTTGTTTTCTGTAGAAATTTTGTTACCTCCCCTTTCCAATTTATAAAACATTATTGAAGTTTTATTGTGCTAAAAAGGGGGAAGGGAGAAAAAAAGAGGGCAAGGGATGAGAAAAGCACCGGAAAAGTTGCTTAGCCATATCAAGAATTTTATTTTCAACTTGCCTTGCATACTTCAAGCAAGATGAAAGACCTGGGCAATATAAGGAAACAAAGTAGGATTAAGGGAAGAGAGTGGGTTTTGGCATTACAACAACAAACAATTGATATGCATAAGCCATATTCAAAGCATTACCATTTGTTAATCACAAATCATAGCTACTTTGGATAAATTTAAGGATGAAATATAATTTAAACTGAACAAATTGCTACACTGAAATGCTTCAAGAAGGACAAGAGGTTCCTGGACAGGAAGCTAAAGCTTTCAAGGAAGGGCAGAGAAGTGAACATAACACCAGAGAAAATTAAAAGCAAAGCAAAGCAAAGCAAAACAAAACCTTTGGCAGAGGCAAATTGCATGCAAAAATGTGTCCCAAGGAAGCAAAAACATTAGAGGCTTGATGCCAATGGAACTTGGAACAGTGCCAGCCTCTTCTAAGGCAATCAACCTTACAAAATCATGCCTGTCAGCTTCACTAGATAGACCCAATCAGGAAATCTACTGCATAGGAAAACCAGAAACTCTCTTTATTGAGATTGGCTGTAAGACAGAATCTTGGAAATCTGTGCTATATCTCTCCTCCTTTTTATATCCAGTGTATGGCATTTGCCTGAGCTGCTTCTGAAAGTATCATTGCCCAGGACATAAAGAGTGTGCCAGCGTGTTTCTGCCAGGATCTCTCTTTTGTCCTCTACAATGACACAGAACATTGTAGAAAACAGTTGGGCCTCCTGGGCTGGAAGAAATCAAAGAGCCTCTCTGAGAAAGAAGAGGAGTCTTGAAACGATGGGTGATTTCCCCTTTGAAAGGAATAGACATGACATGATGCTGCAGGAAGCATATTGCCTATCTTGGGCCTATATCTAGGATATGATGGAGAGGTTACCAAGTCTATTCAAACCCATCAACAATTATCCATTTTCTTTCGATCCATCTAAGATGAATGATATAACCAGAAGAATTCTTGGATCCTACAAGGCCCTGGGCAGAAATGTGAAGGAACCAAGAGTACAAATAGCATCGTCCTCAATCTTTCCAATTGAGGATAAAGAAGAGAAAACAGGAATATAATACAAGATAGAATAAAGAAAAGTACACTTGGAAAGTATAAAAAGAAACAAAGTTTCTGATTTCCTCTATAGCAAATATAATTACAAATTTATCTCTTAATCTATGATTACAAAAAAGCTCACTTTTTTCTATTACCCATTTTTTTCTCTAATCAACAAACCACAAATCATAAGCATATTTTTGTCTGTTTCATGCAAAAAATCTATAATTTCCAGTCATTCATAAATGTTGATGTGTTGTTTCCTTGATCTAGGACAAGAGTTAATTTAGCTACCTCTGCAAGCTCCATCATCTTACCATTCCTCCATTGTGGATAGTGTCAAACGTTTTCACTTATGAGCATATAATAAGTTTACTGCACTTGTCATATATAAAAACAAAGTCCTGTGGCTTTTTTCTAGTAAAGTGGTACCTTGGTACTCCCCCTTAATTGGTTCTGGGAGGTGCCACAAGTACTAGGATGAGTACCAAACAAACCATGTGACTTACCACATGACCCTTTTTTTTTGTCTACACAGGACTTCCTATCT
The DNA here is from genome assembly GCF_001527695.2 of Protobothrops mucrosquamatus. NCBI lineage: Eukaryota > Metazoa > Chordata > Lepidosauria > Squamata > Viperidae > Protobothrops > Protobothrops mucrosquamatus. The sequence goes on from NW_015387600.1 coordinate 59,812, forward strand.
ATCCCTTTTCCTATGTCAGTGACCTTCCCAGCATGACCGACTTCCTCTGTCCTCTGAGGCTGTCCTCTGCTTCCTTTTCCAGGGACCTTCCCAGCACGACCAACTTCCTGTCTGCCTTCTGTGGTTGTCCCCCACTGCCTTTTCAGTGCATCAAGTGCCAAACAAACGATCAGCACCAGAACAATAGTTTCGTGCCAAAATGAGTTGAGTACCAAATTTGACAAGTTTTGAAGCAGTTGAGTATCAAGGCACCACTGTATTTTACAATATACTTTTAACAAAGTGTTTATTATTTATAGCTTTTCTTTTTCCTCAGATTGATTCCAATTTTGCTAATTAAATATTTTTTTACAGTTCAACAGATTTATGTTTCACCAAGAAATTGGATATGAAATGTCTTATACTAGTCCTTGACTTACAACAGTTCGTTTAATGACTGTTCAAAGTTACAATGCCACTGAAAAAAGTAACTTATGATCATTTTTCACACTTATGACCATTGTAGCATGCCCATGGTCATGTGATTTACATTTGGATGCTTGACAAGTGGTTCTTATCTATGAAGGTTGCAGTGTTCCAGGGTCACGTAATCACTTTTTGCAACCTTATGACAAGCAAAGTCAAGGGTAGAAGCCATATTCACTTAATAATCGTGTTATTAACAACTACAGTGATTTACTTAACAACTGTAGCAAGAAAAGTCATAAAATGGGGCAAACTCACTTAACAATTTTCTTATTTAGCAAGATAAATTTTGGGGTCAATTGTGGTCATAAGTCGAGGACTACCTGTACAGTTAACTGCAAAAGTGTATTAGACTATATCCACCCATACTTTACTGCTTATATTGGGTTTTTTTTCTCTTTTCCTTTGTTACCATATTTAAATGTTTACTTGTAATAGCATCATTTTTCCTTTTATCTTGAAATTATAATAAAATGTATACATACACATGCACACATACACAGAAATTTATACATATACATGCACACACATAAGTGAAACGAAGCAGCAATATTGCTACATTGTAACATAAATGGTTTCAAAAATAAAGGGAGGGAAAAGGAAGTTTTGCAGTATTATACTGTGAGCAAGGCATGGGAAAGCAAGGAAAGCATGCTTTATTCAGACTGGTCAAATCCTGAAAACTGCAAATATATCACTATAAGATTTTAATACATCATTTAATTGTGAGCTTCCAGAGAAGGGGAGAAAACATGGACCCCAAGAAAATTGACTTAATACTCCATAGTTGGAAAGGCACTCAGTAAGAAACAGGATATAAATCTCACAGACAAATTGATGATGATGTTGATGCTATTGGTCAATCTTTACATACAGAAAATCACAATACTCCTTATCTGGCAAAGGCAAGCACAAATGTTTGAAGAGCGCCTATTTTTTTCCAAAATAACAATAAAAAAAACTTTCATACCAGCCAGGAGCAATCTTGTGTCCAGCTTAATTTGATAATGATAATGATAACAATAACAACAATAACAATAATAATAAAGTTGGAAGGGACCTTGGAGGTCATCTAGTCCAACCCCCTACTCAGGCAGGAAACCCTATACCATTTCAGACAAATGGCTGTCCAGTCTCTTCTTTAAAAACTTCCAGTGTTGGAGCATTCACAGCTTCTGGAAGCAGGTTGTTCCACTGATTAATTGTTCTAACTGTCAGGAAGTTCTAGGTTGCTTCTCTCTTTGGTTAGTTTCCATCCATTGCTTCTTGTCTTGCCTTCAGGTGCTTTTGACAATAGCTTGACTCCCTCTTCTTTGTGGCAACCCCTGAGATATTGGAATACAGCTATCATGTCCCTTCTCATCCTTCTCTTCATTAATCAGACATAACCAATTTCAGCAATCGTTCCTTATATGTTTTAGCCTCCAGTCCCCTAATCATCTTTGTTGCTCTTCTCTGTACTCTTTCTAGAGTCTCAACATCTTTGGTGTTATCTTATATAGAGAGCAATCTGCCTCCTCTTTTATTTGTTCTGTTTCTTTTAAATAATTTAAATCCCTCTAGCTGTGTGTTCCATTTGTGGGTTTCATCCCACCAAGTTTCCATAATGGCAACAATATCATATCTGTCCTCATTTACCTGAATTTCTAGTTCACCCTGTTTATTGCTTATACTCTGTGTGTTGGTGTATAGACATTTCTTTATGACTGACCCTGTGTTTACTTTCTACATAACCTGTGTGATGCCTGAGTTCCCCTATTTTCTTACCACCTGTTTGATTAGTGCACTTGGTGTGACACTCACTTTTAAAAGCTTGATTTTGCTTGACAGCTAGGTTGATATTCTTATCCACACATCTCTATGTTACATGCACTGATAACCCTATAATTTTTAGATTGCCAGGGACAGGAATGTTCTGTATCAATTAACTCACTGTCCCTGTTGTTCAGTTTATATATTTCTTCAGAAAATCTGTGAATTTATTGCTGAGTAACTCAATCCCTTTCTTTGATGGATGCAAGCCATCTCTTTTGTACACTTTTTCATTGGACCAGCTGCAGACATTGTGACTAATATAACCAAAGCCTTCCCTTTTACACCACTCTTTTAGCCACATATTGAATTCTGCTATACACTGGCCTTTTCCATTTTGTTCCTTATAGACTGGTAAAACCTCTGAAAAAGCCTACAGCCTATCCTGCTAAGTTCCTGCCCCAAGCTCTGGAAATCATTCTGCACAGAGTGTATCTTTTTGGGATAGATCATTAGTGCCAAGATGTACAACAGCATCCCGATCACAATCCTTGCTGGCATTGACTATTTTAAAAATACGCTTATTGTCTCCTACTGGCAGTAGCACCTGGAAGACACCCGACCTCTTTTGAAACCTCTGTAACCTTTCCTAAATTTACATCCCTTATAATTGAATCACCAACTAGAAGGTGACTTCTCTTTTGGGATGCCTTGCTCTTCTTGCATGACTGATGTCTGTGTAATACCCGATTCACACTTTCCCCTGTCCAAAACAAGTTCTTAATCTCGAACCACAATCCCCTGCTTATTTGAGTTATCATCATCACAACTACCTTGACCTGTCTCCTTAGTGTCCCTATTAAGATCAGCAAGGGCACTGTATCTGTTATGCAGAGACCCAGCGAAAGCTTTGTGTTTATGGTTCACAGCTCTCACCCTGCCAGATCCCATGGTGGTCCATACTGCCCTTCTCCTGCAGGATCTTTGTGGTAGAGGGGGCTGATAGCGCGGCAGCTCAATAGAGCAGAATTTCTCTTGTTGTTGTAGGGCTGCCTATTCTTAGGATTACTAACTGTCCTTACCTTCATAACCACTTCTGTAAAACTGCTTCATCCATTTTTTTGGGGAAAAAAAAACTTTTATTCGAGTAGGCAGGAGCAGTCATACCTACCAAGATATGACTGTTGCATGGCTAATTACTATGGCTGACTGTCATCTTGTGACTGCTGCTTTTGCCAGTGGTTTGCCCAAATATTGAAAATCTACTTGAGCAAGAAAGGCTCCTCATTAAAGGAAGAAGCCCATACAAGCAATAGAAAAAAGAGAAACAGACAATGGTTTGATTCAACTTTGCAAAGGTATATAAAGGAATAATGTTGGTCCAAAAGTTATGGGTAAGGGTTTTAAATTAAATTAAATTAAATAAATAAAACTACTCTTTACATCTTTTCTAAGGAAAAGAAATAGAAAATATTTGGAACACAGGGGTACCTACCAGGATAACAAAAAGGTCAACCTGGTGGACCCAACCATGTGATGGAAGCCTCACTCTGTTTATGTGTGTTGTGAGGCCTATAAAATATGGTGAGATTTTGAATGCATAATTATAGCCGCTATCTTGACTTTTATGATCCCCCTTGCAGGCACCCGTTTGAACATAAAGGGACAGTAGCACATACAGCAATCCATTCAGAGTTCTTCAGCACTGCAAGGCATATATTCCAAAGGTTTCTTTTTTTAAAAAAAATCCCTTTCAGCTACACTCAGCTTTGTTTTCAATTAATTACACAGAACCAGGAGGAGGAGCAACCATTTCAAGGAATGGAATATTTTGCCAAAAAACTGATCATGACTCACTTTTTCAATTGATAATTTTCATGGATAGTACAGGCTGGCCTCCAAAATTAAAATTACTCACCATATACTATATAACATTTATTCTTGTGAATATGGGTAAAATTCTATTAATTTTTATGGTAATATTTTCTGACATAAATATTTATCGATACTGCTATCTCATAAGGAAAAGAAATATTTCCATTTGGCTTAGCAAGTTAAATCATCAGAAACTAAACTTATTTTTTAGATATTTAATTCATCTACTCAGAATCTGATTCTGCATTATTTGCATAAAGAGGATAATGTCTCAGTTCAGAGATCACATTAATGTTTTATATTCTGTGTCCTTGATATTAATAATTCTCATCTCCTTTCAACTCCTCTGCTCCAGCTTTGATGTCTCCATATGAGCACATAAATGCCAGACTGGATAATAACTCTCTTTGTGTTTTTCCCCCCTTTTATAGGTTACAAATCCTTATGTCACTCATTGTTCTTCATGGAATTACTTTCACAAATGTATTTTAAAAAGTTAAAAACAAATAGAACAAAGCTCCATTATTTTCAACCTCTTTTCTACACACCATGTTAGACAACGCTTAACAGTTTAGGCTTTTTCTAGTTAAAAATTAAACTCAATTACTTAGGAAGACTTTTCAAAACATATTTGTATGTTGTAATTGTAATTCAAAACATATTTGTATGTTGTAATTGTAATAGATACTGCTTATACTAAAATTGACTATTTGAAGACTTGAATATTATTATGTTATATTCTTAAAGGCTCTGTGAGTAGATTAAGTATTCTTCCATTTTTCCTAAATCACTGAGGACTGACAAGAGAATGTTTTAAAACCATTGGTATGTGATGCCTTGTATTTTGCACTCTACAAATAGCTATATAAGAGATGGTAAGAAAAACAGTTCAGGGAGTACTATACTTGTGGATTGTGTCAAGCCTATAATACAACGTGCTGAATGACCGGATTCTATAGTTAGAAAAAAATATGAAGAGAAATAAAAGAAAGAGCATTTGGCTGTAATGTACTATCTTGTTATTCAGAATAACAAAATAACAGTCAACTTCACTGTTACGTCAATCACAGAAATCTTAACCCTATTTAGTATTAAATTCCTGCTATTCAATTACTCCTGCAATTATAAAGTTACATCAGTTTTTTTATTTATATTTATTTATTATTAATTTATTGGCCAATGATCCTACCATAGGGTAACATTAAATATACAACAACAATGCATTAAAAATAATATAATGTTGTACTTTGAGCAAAGACTGAAAACATACTGAACAGGGTAGATACCAAGAAGCATCGTTTGGAATAGCAACTAGACGTGAGAAAAAAAAGCTACCAAATGCACTAAATTATGTACAGTTTCATGAGTAGGAGAGGAGATTCCAGGCAATAGAGCCAACAGCCAATGTCTCCCAGAGCCTGTTTCTGGGAATGGAAATGAAAGCTGTCTTAAACTGATAGTAGCAATACAGTACTTGCCCCAAGGCTAAGAAATGCATCTCTCCACTAAATGGTGGAGAACCAAGCACTGATTGATTGTCCTTCTCTGAAACCTTCTTGCTCCTCTATCAAGATGCTATCTTGTAAGACCCATGTCCCAATTTACCAATTTATCTTGTAATGTGCCTGGTAGATAGCTTATTTATATGTGCATCAGATGTATCGAGTAACAATTTGACAAGGCACCTTGGTCTCCATTTTTATGTAATGAGAGAGTTAACAGAACTGCTTCAGCCTACTAGAAGCTGTCATGCAGGATCTCTGAGTGTAAACCATGCTGCCATTATTGGTGACCACAATTAGTATGAGCAACTCAGCCAAAATTAAGCCTTACGCAGTGGCTTTACAGAAATCCAGTTTATAGTAACTTTAGAGTAAGGCTCCAATGAGTGTAGTGCTTGTGGTATCATCAAATAAGGCACAAAACTAACACAATGTGATTCAACAGGACTTTTGGGGATTCCAGGGACTGCTTAGTGCCCCAAAACAAAGGATTTATCTTGTTTGATATCTAGGAAGGCATGTTTCTTCAATTTTGTTTCTAGGTCCCCATCTTTTTTCTTTTTATTATGGCCTAATAAAATGCTTTTCTAAGATTTACTTCTTGTCCTGCCGTTAGGTGCTATGGAGAATAAACCCAATGCGTACAAACACGATTAACTCGGTAGGTCCTACATCTTTCAGTTAACCAAGAGCCAATTTGGTCTAGTGATTAAGGCACAAGGCTGGAAAACTGGTAGCTGTGAATTCTAGTCCCACCTTAGCCATGAAAGCCAGCTGGGTGATCTTGGGTGGGGAAATAGAAGGGGGAAAGTGTACTGGATATATTTGCCATCTTGAATTATTTGTAAAAATAATAGAGATATTAAAAAAATGTCCTAAGACATGTGGCACAAACTTTGGTTTTATGGCAATACATGTGCTATAAAGCGAAGTTAAATTCCAGAAGATCATTTCTGGATTATTTCTTAAAATCTTACATGTGGAAGATTCTTTTTTTACACAAAAGTAGACATTCATAGAATCCATAGGGCTGGAAGGAACCTTAGAGGTCTTCTAGTCCAACACCCTGACCAACTGTTGTCCAATATTTTATTGAAAATCTCCAGTGATGGAGCACCCACAATTCTGGGAGGCAAGCTGTTCCATTAATTGTTCTCATCGTCAGGAAATTCCTCCTTATTTCCAGGTTGGATCTCCCTCTGATGAGCTTCCACCCACTGCTTCTTGTCCTACTGTTAGGTGCTATGGAGAGTAAATCAACGTTGGGCTAAACACACCTAGTTTTCTTTATTCCATGGAACTGTCTATGAAGCCCAATTCAAACAAGCATTTTTAAAAGTGTAGTAAATGTTTGACAACAGCTGTTAAATTTTATCAAATTTTACTAAAGTGTAAAAGAATGAACATGGTATGTATCCATTCTGTTTTGTTCTAAAATATTATTGTGCTTCTAGTCTCATCTTTATCTTGCATGTTGCATATTGTATTTTTTTTAAAATGTTAAGGGGGAACATGTATACATTTTTTTTCATGTGAATTCTCAGCAGAGAAGGCATTACCTTCCTTCATGTAATATCCATAAATGTAGTCTTCAATCTATTATTACCTTTCCAATAACACACAAAAACTTTTCCTTCTAAGGTTTCAAACATGGCAAAAAGGGAACTTACAGTCTGGGTTCAAAAAAACATTAAAATACTTCAATGTGGATAGTTAGCTTTCAGCACATTATGGAAACCCTGGAATTTTTAAACATTTTGCATAAACATGGCCATCACATTAAGTCATATATATTTCAAACAGGTTTTGGTTTAGAGCAAGAGTTCAAAGTCTATTGAAATGAACAGCTAAGCTTTCATCTACATAAAAGAACACCACTATGACCCATCTACAAGTGATTTAATTTATATTAAATATCAAATGTCCTACTTGGGTTGCTACATATGATATTAAGGTATCATTATAGACACTCATCACATAATTGAAACCATCAACAGTAAGCATGCATATTATTCTTTGTGGGGGAGGAGTTGTCATATCAAGCTTTCTTACTGTGATTTTCCAGGTACATTTGCTGTTTGGAGGGTAGACCCCTGGGAATCCTTCACTTCCAATAAACCCTGATACTCCAGTTAGAATACCACCGCATTTGAAAGCCCTGGAAAACAAAGAAGAATTATTTTTGAGATAGCATGATCTGGTCTAGATAAAACAGATGGCATCTAATATGCCACTGTCAAAATATACGGAATCTTTGTAAAAAGCATTTTAAAGCTATCTAGCTATTAAAATATAATGCAATTTTGTTGCTTTAAATTGATTATTATGTGCTATCCAATCATTTTCAACTCTTAGCAACCACATCAGGAAAATACAAATATATTATTGCTGAGTCACGATTATCTCAACATGCTATGGTTGTGCATGCGTGAATATGTAGACAAAAAAGCAGACATACAGTAGATACACTTGATGCGTCAGTGTGTGTGTGTGTGTGTGTGTATACATATACACACACACATATATATATACACACACACACATATACATATATACACACATACACACACACACATCTACAGTTGTTTCCTTCAAAAAGTTTGGAAGACTTTCTTATTTTTCCATGTCTGTTTCCATCTTCATTATCTTTACAGATGCTTACTGTTTCTGGTCTCTGCTAATAGTTGTATGAAACTCATTAAGTTCCTTTCTGATATTTTTGCCTTCATTGGTTTTGGCTTCTCTTCTCATCAATTTCCAATTTGTTCTGACATCCTGTTTGCTTTTGTTTCTTTCTTCATTTTTGGCAGTCTCTTTTCACATTAATCCTTAATGACTTTTTAAAGTTCATTCCATAATTCCTCTGGTTCTGTGTCAATGAAGTCCAGTAGGATGCTGAGTCATGGTTAAAGGAAAAACAGGATTGAGAGTGGTGGAACGTTAAATTTGGATGATATGATTGACTAGGACCCTGAACAAGAACCGTTCTGTAGTGAAGGACAGGCAGCATTTTTCAGTCACAGGTTCTTCTCATCTGAGGCATGTCTCTAAAATAATGTGTTTTACCACTGCAGCCAACTTGGCACCAAAATGGAAACAGATGAGGAAACACATATAATTGAAGTATACTGAAAGAAAGTCCTGTCCTGTCAGGACATCCTGGATTCTGTAAACAGACCCCAGTTGTCACTTGCTATTACTTCCATCTGTCATACAGATGGGAAGAGAGATCAGCAGAGACAGTTTTCAAATTGCTAAGTGTGGGGACTATATGCCTTTTATAGAAAAGCATCAAATTCCAGGAAACATTTCCCACCAACCATTCTACAACTTGGAATTCTACAATTTGCAGAAAGGAGTTACAGGTAGTTCCTGACTTAGGACTACAATTGAGACCAAAATTTCTGTTGCTAAAAATGAGATAGTTATTAAGTGAGTTTTGCCCTATTTTTACGACCTTTCTTGCTAATGAATCACTGCAGTTGTTAAGTTCGTAACAAAATAGTTAAGTGGATCTGGCTTCCCCATTAATTTTGCTTGTCAGAAGCTTGCAGAAGGCTATCATTGCAAGGAGATGCTGCAATGGTCGTTAAGTGTGAAAAAGGGTCATAAGTCACTTTTTCAGTGCCGTTGTATCTTCAGTCACTAAATGAACTGTTGCAAGTAGAGGACTACCTGTATTCACACCCTCACCAGCATGTTAATGGTGATGCTACTTCAATGCATCGTCTTAAAACTAAAAATAACACCAATCCTGCTGATAAGTGAACTTGGTAATGTCACTAAAACTGTAACCCAGCCTTGTTGAGAAAGAAGGAAACCCTAGTATACTTAGGGGATTCCCAAGAACTTGCAGAAAGAAATTTTAAACAAGCCCTATGGCAGTGATGGCGAAACTTTTAGAGACCCAGTGCCCAAATTGCAACCTAAAACCCACTTATTTATCACCGGGTGCCGGGTGGGTGTGGCCGCGGTGGTCATGGCAGACTGGGTAGGCGGAGCCAGGGCGGCGGGGGCCAGTCCCTCGCCATCTCCGGGGCACGGCATGCGTGCCCACAGAGAGGGCTCTGAGTGCCGCCTCTGGCACGTGTGCCATAGGTTCGCCACCACTGTCCTATGGGAACAATCTCACCACTAGTTTCTAATGACAGATTTCACTTAGTAACCACAATGTGGTATAATGGCTAAGGAGTTGGACTAGGAGCAAGGAAACCCAAAAATCAGCCCGTTCCCAGCCACAGAGACACTGAGTGACTTTGGGCCCATCACTTTCCTTCAACTCAACCAACCACATACGGCTATTATGGGGAAAAACAGGAGGAGGGAACATTATGCCACCTTGAGCTTCTAAATGAAAAGTGAAATATACACTGAATTAAGAACGCTTGCTGTCTTTTGAAAAGAAAAAAAGGACAAGAATTGAATGGAATATTCCCTAAGAGTACATACTAATTGGATCTGAGGGATGTATTTTCCAGGTAGCTCTTATGCATGTCTAACAACATTGGCTTCCATACATAAGGCAAAACTGATTTGTATAATTTAGACAAAAGGATGAACATATGTTTTCCATACATCTGTGTAAGAGAAGTGTAAAGCATCTCTGAAACTCCTTATTAAATCATATGGCCTTCCCCATGTACATAGCAAATGAACAATCTGTTCATTGCAATTTGCAACAAATACATTTGTATATTTAGACAGACTAGTATATCTGCAAATATGTGCTGGAGAACTGTGGCTAGCCACAGCATGACTCTGTGATACTATCCACTGTATGGTCCAGTTTCCCCTCAGTCGCCTGGATGAACATGAAACAAACCTTGATGTCATGTAAGTATGAATTACCATTCCTTCTCTAGAACAAACACAATAGTAACCCTTTTCAAAATAAATCATCCTTATGAAACTGGACTCAAGAATTCAGGGACACTTACCCTAGAATCTCCTCACACACACTCCTTTGGAAACATCTCATTGTTGTTGTTAGAAGAGGAATATGTATGTATTCTGCACGTGTTTAGAAATACTCTGTTCATCTTCTCAAATATATCAAATATTCAGTTTTCACAGCAGAGACAAAAACCCCAAATGCATTTTAAAATTGCAGGGTAGAGACAAACTGCACACCCTCTAGGCTGCAAATGTCTTCTTTCTCCCTGGATCTTGCCCTTGCACGATAAAGGAGATTTTTTTTCTTTTAATTGCACGCCAGGGAGAAACTCGGGATTGGGGGAGGAGGCGTGAGTTGTCTCCTCAGGACAGACGAGGTCCTAAGGTGGGGCAGAGAAGAAACCACAGGAAAGTTACGGGCAAAAGGGAGCGGCGCTAGTACGGTAATCCTGGAGGTACTAAAGTCTGCTGTGCATCTCGGGCGTTCAGCCGGGAGGGAGACCCTTGCCGAACAATAAGCCCTTGCGGCAACAGGGGTGGGCTCGTCCTCGTTAAATCCGGGGACAGTGCCAAACCCGGGAAAAAGCGGGACAAATAAGCAAAACGAAGCCGGCAGGCGAGGCTGGCTTGCATTTCCGCGCGCTGCAGCCGTAGCGGCGGACTCGTAGGGGAGTTTTTACCTCGGTCTTTGCAGCTGCTGTCGACTGTTGGAGGGCTGAGCGGCCGCCAGAAGCAGGAATCCCAGGGCCAACGAGCGCGTGGCTGCGGCGGCCGCGTCTTGCATCTTCCTCTCCCGCTTCGGCCCCTTCGTTCGAGGCCACCTGTACAAAGCGCCTGCCCCCCCCCCCAAAAAAAATATATATACCAAAAACAAAACGAACCACTGGCCCTTTACCGCGAATATCCCATTTGTTGGCGGAGACGAGGGGAGGAGAAAAAAAGCTCCCGCGTCCTCCTCCTCTTTCCGTCCGAGGCGGCGAACGTGGGGAAGGGAGCGACCGAGAGATAAAACAGACGCCTCTCAAGCTTTTTACCTTGCGGTAAGTGGCGGAGATGGCTTTGAAAAAGTCGCGCCCGGCCCTTTCCAGCGCTTCCCAAGCGGAGGGAGCCTTCCAATGAAATTCACCGGTGGAACTCGCGCCACCAATTCTGGGAAGATTACAAATTTAGAAATCCCACCCCCTTCCGAAGATACCAAATCCCATTTGCCTCAGCGTACGGCTAGGGGCCAGGGGTGATGAGAAATGTAATATAGCTGGATATCTATGAGATTCTCAGTCATCTAGATTAATAATAATAATAATAATAATAATAATAATAATAATAATAATAATAATAATAATAATAATAATAATAATAATAATAATAATAATAATAATAATAATAATAATAATAATAATAATAATAATAATAATAAATAAAGTTGGAAGGGACCTTGGAGGTCATCGAGTCCAACCCCCTGCTCAGGCAGGAAACCCTATACCATTTCGGACAAATGGCTGTCCAGTCTCTTCTTAAAAACTTCCAGTGTTGGCGCATTCACCGCTTCTGGAGGCAGGTTGTTCCACTGGTTAATTGTTCTAACTGTCAGGAGGTTTCTCCTTAGTTCTAGGTTGCTTCTCTCCTTGCTTAGTTTCCACCCGTTGCTTCTTGTCCTGCCTTCAGGCGCCTTGGAGAATAGCTTGACTCCCTCTTCTTTGTGGCAGCCCCTGAGAGATTGGAACACTGCTATCATATCTCCCCTCGTTCTTCTCTTCATTAAACTAGACATACCCAATTCCAGCAACCTTTCCTTATATGTTTTAGCCTCCAGTCCCCTAATCATCTTTGTTGCTCTTCCCTGTACTCTTTCAGAGTACATGGTTATCCCAAAGGTGCGTTTTCAAAAGGCAACTGCACTTTGTTTTTTCTTGAAGATCTTTCGCTTCTCGTCCAAGAAGCTTCCTCAGTTCAGAACTGAAAAAGCTTCTCGGATGAGAAGCGAAACGTCTTCAAGGAAAAAACGAAGTCCAGATGCTTTTTGAAAAAGCACCTTTGGGATAGTATAGCTGGAATACTGCAGCTTCTCCCTCCCTAAGTTCAGGGGATTCAATTAGCGTTTCCCCATTTGGTGCTCTATCCACCCTATATATGACAAGGCATCAATTCTCACAACACTGTGCTATGGCAGATCATTATTGCCATGCTAATACCCAGGGACTACAAACGTGAGGATTAAGTCTGGGTTGCTAAAAACTCGTTACTGAGGGGAAGGGAGGGAGAAAATGCGATTGCATGTGTTTTTGAAATTGTCTCCCAAAATTTGAGATTATTAGGAATTAATCAGGAGCAGTGTTGGAAGAGAAAAAATATAACGTGCTGTATTCATTCCTAGGTGGTATACTGACTGTATTCACAGAATTTGCTTGCCTGTGGTTGCCTCTGTCATGCTTACTCATCCAATTTTTTGGCTTGGTGTGATGGTACGCTAACCCATACAACTGGGTGTTCACCATATACAAAGCTGTCTTCAACTAGCCTAGGTGTTTGTGGGTGAGGCGGGGGGAGGGGGGAACTTCCCCATGCGTCCCACACCTGCTTACCATGCTGCAGGGTTTCTGGTGTTGACGCCGCCGCAAGGCACATCGTGCTGCCGTTGCCGGCCCTGCGAGGTGCATGCCACCACCATTGCCACCCCGAGGTGTCTCGCTGGCAGGAGGTCCGCTACAGTGCAGTCGCCGGCGGGAGGCACGTCCTGCTGCTGTTGTCACTGCTGCGAGGCGTATCCTGCCACCATTATTGCTGCTGCCGCCAGGTGTATCCCACCGCCACGAGGCATGTCACACTGTTGCTACTGTTGCGAGGTACATCATGGTGTGGCTGCCACCACCGTGAGGCATGTCACAGCATGCGGCACCGGCGCCAAGGGGAATGGGATGCACCTCATGGCGGTGGCTGCAGCGTGGCAGGCCTCACGATGGTGTGTCACGCCTCATGGCTGCTGCGCCAATGGTGGCAGGACGTGCCTCGAGGCAGCTACAGCACAATGGGCATGGCAGTGGAGCAGGAGCCCTGCCGCATGATAAGCAGGTGTGGGGCTCGTGGGGAAGCTCTTGGAAAAAAATAACACGGTACAATAATAACTATTGTGCTTGGAGGAACAAACAAGAGTAATCAAAAGCCCAAAGCATATACAGAGACCAAGCCACATTTGGGGAAGCAAATGCAAACTTGTGACATGCAATTTCTTCATCAACACTGATCTCTCCTTTTATACATATG